>NW_025781709.1:0-40415 GCF_021130785.1 Homalodisca vitripennis | reverse complement strand
GATTTAAAAACACAAATCTCATGTTCTTTTTCATCTCACATAGTAAACAAAAATAATCCTTCAAATGATCTTTACACTTTTTATCAGATATATATGAACAAATAGTATATAACTTGAAGATATTTTGAAAATGATTGTGAACTGATTATTTCTGCACACCAAGAGTACTGAGAGGATTTAAAAACTTAAATTTCAAGATTTTATAGCTCACAAAATATACGAAATGTATTTGTTGATCAAAATAATCTTCCTCATTGTAAAAACCCTGTTAATAGTAAACACGTTATAACTAAATAGAAACTGTGTCAATGTACACTGATATGTAAAACAGCAATTATATATTTCCTTAGGGGAAGCAAAATACTATTGTAGTAAGTTAATTAAAAAAAAACAAGTATTTGAAAAATTATTGTGAAGTTAAGATTAATTACATTTAATTTAATTTTTAAATATTTTACTGTGATTTGTTTGAAATTATTAAATCCTGTATTATTAACCTGTTTACGACTAATAAAATGAAAGCTATAACTATTTTATAACCATTTCGCAATGTTCAAACCACTACCCTAACACTAATAGGGCAGCCACACTAGATTAATTAACTTTCCTAATTTATTGCATAGTTGACTTAGATTACTCTCTTGTAGTTTATGGAACTATAATTTAAATTTTACTGCGCAAGTTACGTCAACAAAACTATGTATCGTATTCAAATATAGAAGGTATTTTGCTCAGTATCACTATAAACTTATTAGATAAGTGAAAAAAATAAACTGTTATATACTTGATTTTGTGCTTAAAGTGGCCTCTGACCACATCTGCACAAGACTTAAAGTCTTTCAGCAAATGCATTCTCCCTTTTTATTTAGAAACCACTTTAATTAAGTTATTTTATTTGGAAAATTTAAATCGAGTGTTTCTAAAATACGGTATACTATTGAAGTTATATCAACATTTAATTAAAATATGGAAAATATAATTATTGAAATTTGCATTCATAACTAGCACCCGCGTATATTAAGATTAATGTAAGTGAATAGCGCGTCCGATTCGGTACTCAAACTCTGACCCTTTACGTGGTATAGCCGAGTCGGTAAACACATATTACCAAGACAGTGGAATATGTCTACCAGGCACATTCTAGTAATATTTCATCAGCGTGTGCCCAATAGATGAGAAGGTGCAGGCATTGTAATACTGTCCCGAAAAGAATATTTAAAATTATTTAATGCGTAAGTTTTTAATTTATAAAAGCCATAATGGTGTCTAAAAAGAGAGTGAGTGATTAAACTCTCGACAGGAGAGAGTTCTAGTGTACGATTCAATAACTACTTCATAAAGATAAAAGTCATAGAATATTTTCTCTTTTCAAAACTACCCTATATTGATTTTTTATATTGTAATTGAAACAGTGTAACACGATATAGTCGATCACTGATATTATTATTCAGCTAGCATACACTTATTTTACTTACATTTTAACATTTATCCATGAAAATACGTCAGAAAGAAGGCGGGTTGACGTAAGTAAGAAAATATTTCTCTTATATAAGTATTGTTTTTTTTCATCAAATATTTAAAAACAGGTAAAATTTTACCATACGTCAAAATCTTCTTTATCTTATATTACAAAACGATTCTCTCTGTATTCTTTGTGTACAGAGCGGATTGGAAATAGCTTAAAACACAACATTTGCAGTTTTTAAACAAAGCTATGACAATCTTAGTAAGTCAAGAAATCAAATTAACGAAATAATTAACACGTATTTTAATGTTGCTATTTAGTACTAGTGTTGTCACTAACTATTCCGGTGTTCTGTCACTAAAAATAGGATGTGTTAAACTGCGTTGTTATTGAGAGATAGAGAAGCAGATGCTGTGAATTCTAAGAAAATATTAAAAGTAACTCATCTGTAAGTTCTGGTCCTGGTCCTGGCCATAGTGTATCCTGGAGGAGTTTCCCGGCCGTACTCGAAATAGAACGATTTTCATCATAAACTGAGCTATAGAAAAATTACTGAACAAAATGTTGTATCATTTCGTTTTTATGGATATGCATAATTTTATATATTGTACTGTTGAGTAAGTTTCAAATGTTTTTCCTTCTTTTCTTTTAATCTTGAATCGTGCAGGCTTGTATTTTTTATGCCACGTCTCTTACCGAAAAGGAACAAAATTCCCGTACAAACAAGTCGTACATTTTCTAGTTACAAATACATCAATAAACATAATTATATCATGATTGTTTCGAAATCCAACCAACAGGCACGTTTTAAATGACATTTTATCTACAATCTACAATCTAAAAAACCTACATAACATCATATCAGATTCAAGAAGTCTGCCATTACAATGCACTTTTAAATGTCCCCCAAGAGTTATTTCTAATGTTACTTCACGAATTACTGGTAACATTTTTAAAGGAAACAAGATTATTCCGGACATATTCCATCGTTCAGTGATACAATACAATCAATCTACATACATTTAATCTACAATCTGATCTCTTAAAAAAATGACAAAATCAATTCATAACTACAATCTAGGTTAAAGTAAACAAAAATAAACATGCCAAAGCGTTGACACGCATAAGTCTGGAACTGCAAAAGCATTTGTGTGTGTCTATTCCATGCACCTATTACTGTATTAGATCTAGCAGATACATTAAATGAATACTTTATAATTTTTTTAGAGGAAATGAGTAAACACCTTCACAGAAAATAAACAACAGTTCTTTGAAAAACAAGATCTTAGGAACACAATTTATTTTACGGTTTCTAAATATACATGCTTAAAAATGCTGTAAATTTTCAGATAGTTTTGATACAACATACCATATAGTTTAATAGAGACGTCGTAACATACATATTCTGTTGTTGTAGCCTTCAAGCAATAATCTTATTAGCCTTCAGCTTAAACGGAACAGGTCTTAAATATATTAGTTTAAGCCATAGATACCTACAAATTCAAGTAACTTAAACCGTTATAATTCTTGAACTAGAAAGATATTGAAGAACTTTGACAAAAAGTAAAATTCGGCAGCGATTCCTAAGTTTTTATTGATACTCCTATTTAAATTCAAAATACTAAAGAATAAATTTTTTATGAATGATTATAATTCAGACTATGTAAAGATTATTGTTAGTTTGCCAATACAACGTACGCGAACAAGCATTCAAACTCGGGCCCTTGAGTTCATAAGCTGATACAGAATTATTCAGCAACGGTAGAAGGTGTTTATGAGGCACATTCTGGTAATTCTTCCTTCAGCACGTGCCGACTAGATGTGCAAGTACACCTTTTGCATTAATATGCTATAATTAATATTGTGATTTTGCATTGATACTGCCTATATAATACAGATTTCTTGTCATAAAAAATAAATTATAATGTAGTTCAAGCGAAAAGTTTAAGTAATTGAAAAGAGCAATGGAGTCCAGTATGGAATTGCTAACTGGATGGAATGATTTTTGTTTCATGTAGAAACAATAATACTAAACAATATGGGCTAACGTATTGTTTGTTTGCTAAACTGTTTATAGTTATATAAATTGTTACATTAAGGCATCTAAAAATAACTAGTATTAGTTTATTTTTAATAATAGTCAGTTTATATACACAACTTTGAACTTACTGTTAATATTTAGCAAAATACAAAATACCGGAATAATGGCTGTTAGTCATAGGTAAGAAAATGGTTTTCTTATGCAATTATATGCTCGTATCAACTGTGTGAACCAGATCCAAAATTCATAACTTAATTCAATATATTTAGAAGAAAACATGAAACTGATTAGAAATATTTCGTTTTGGGTACAGAAATATATAAAACTACCCAAAACGCAAATTTAATAGAAAACGGACCATTCCATTAAAGACAACGTACCAGTGGGATTTATCTCATATAGTAATCAACCTAATGCAAGATATAAAAATCACGAAAAAATCAACAATCATTAAATAGCTGTTTATTTTTAATCGTTTTATTATATTTTAATATTATTTATTCCTGACCATTTACTCATGCAATGTTGTAGTACCTAATATATTTTGTGAATAATTGTCTATGAAACTAAGATGCAAACTACGTTTTTTGTATAACAAGAGATAGTAACATCAGAAACTATGATCAATAAAAAACTCACTGTAGGTCCTGGTCCTGCCTGGTCTTCTCTCTGAACCTTCCATCGTGTTCCTTGTTCGGTGTTTCTTCGAGGTGCTGCGATTATTATTAGAGTGACTTTTGAATATAATACTGAAAAATACATAACATTAATATTGAACCTTTCTTTTCCTGTTTCCATAGATATAATTTAATTTCGGTCAGTCCATAACAAATAATTTAATTATATAATTTACGAGAGTAACAGAATAAATACATTCCTAATTTAGCCTAGTTTGTATTAGAGAATAAATTTATTAGCTTGCAATGCACTCCAAAATCGTCACAAGTTTCTTCATTATTATTTTGCGCGTTTTGCCTAATAATTAATATTTAAACGTGAAAATAATCAATTATACACAGTCATTAATTTTAAAATGTTCGACTCTATTACAATAAATATAAACTACAATAAAACATGTCATACCTTTATAGTATATTTTCCATAATATTATGTCTAACAATGTATATTTCTGCATGAAATAGAATTAAAATTGTATTCTAGTATTGAAAAAGATTAAAACTCTAAATCACGAGTTTTTTTTGTCTACACAACATACTATAGCGCTAATGTTTTATTATAATGATAATTTTAGCCAATCACGAAAATACCTGATTGGATACTTTCTTAAAATGAAATTATTTAATATTTATTTCGTCGTGGAAACCCAGATCTAAAAATTTTCACAAAAACAAGAATTGATCTCGAAATGTGCGTTGCCTGTGTGTGGAAATCGTGCTGCGATCAACAGCATGAGTATTATATTAATTTATAGTACAAGTACAGAAAATGTTTATTATAAATATTTAATAATGTAACAATATTTTTCTATTAATATAAGAAAAAAGAAAAATCAAATACAAATAATAATAACACAAATGATTGTGTGATGATGAATGATTTGTAAATAATAAGAAAATATGAGCTTAATTTACCCGAAAGAAAAAAAAATATCGATAACAGTTTATTAGGAGACTTGGTACCTCTCACACACTCATACACTCACGTCACGCCACAAAAGCAACATAATCTCTCTCTCTCTCTCTCTCTCTCTCTCTCTCTCTCTCTTCTCTCTCTCTCTCTCTCTCTCTCTCTTCTCTCTCTCTTTCCCCTTTCTGTCTAAAAATTTACTACTACAAAAGACATTCTCCCTCATCTCACAATCCTACAAAGTTACAAAATCATAACACTATCACACGGCAAACCCACTGTCAATTATCCTGATGAATATAGGATCAACAATTAAGTTAATGTACATAGTTATAAAATATTCTTATTCACCTTTAGTAACCAAAAAGTAACATTCTTTTCATAAGTGTTGGGTTTGTAAACACTTGGTACAAAAGGGGGTCACTGCGCTCTATCTTCCACTATGTTAACACATGCCCCTGTTTCTCAGGAACTTATAAAGATATCATGCTTCTGTTTTTTTATTCTGAAAAAAAAAACATGCTTTTTTACACATGTGAAAACTCAGAAATAAATATTTTAATGTTTAAAAAAATTGTTATGTAAAAGCAAACACACTTGTTTTGAATTTGGAAAATATTGGTTAAAATTATTTTTTCAATAAAATTTTTTTTATATTTTTTAGATATATTAGAGTTTCCAGCTAATTAGGTAGATCTCATAAGTATGTAAAGAAATATCAAGCAGATACCTTTAGTAGTTTCCGAGATAATGGGACATTTGTACTAAAAATTCTTACTTTCGGAACACGCAAAAATAACTGTTGTAACAGGCAAAAATAATTATTTATCCTACGTCTAATACATTCCTAATGCATATGAAGGTGATTCCCCCTCTTCTTCCTCAAATGTATCCTCTATTTTTCTCATTAGGAGACTCTGGTGTTGTCTTTCCTTTTATTCAAGATCCTTGTTTGCCTTTTCCGCCTTCTTTTCTCGCCGTTGTTCAAGTCGTTTCATTGCCTCAACTAAATGTTTGCCTGCTTAGGCCACACCTTTCAATAAACCTGCAGGTACTTATATTTCCTTAATTAAAATTACAAACCAATATAAATACTCCAAACTTGAGGGTGGTTAACCCAACAAATACGGTTTTCGGAATGTAATTCCACATGACATTGTTGAAAGGTTCGTTTGGATTCTGGGTTTTTCATTTTGTACATTTTTCTACATCACAAAATCCATCTCATCCCCTAATTTGGATGCGAGCAACTTTAAAGCCTGGGGTGAGTTGTAATATGGTAAATCAAATATAGAAAAATCGGAGTTGAGAGTTTGTATCTAAGTGAAGGTACCTTTTAATTATAATTTACCTTTTAATTCGATATTCTCGGGAATACACAACTGTCCCAAATACATTATGCATAGTAATATTACGTTTACAAAAATAATCACATTTATTATTTACGTAAATGTTTGAAATAGATATCGAAAAAAAACTTAATTGTTGATTTTAACAGGTTAAATTAAAAAAATAAAAAGCATCTTCCACGCCTTTTATAATGAAAAGTTCTTGTCTTAAAATATAAATCTCGCAATTAACTTTAAATTGGGAAAAATATGGATACGTTTCCAATAAGTCATTAGTAGCGATTTAATTTTGTTCCTGCAACTTGGTATGCCCAAAGAGGCACTTAATGTTTCGCCTCTAAGTTTAGCGTCAACCTCTTTACGAGAGACTTAGTAATACATGCTGTTTGTTAAGTAATTTAGCAACATTGTACATAGTAATCTGACATTACGTGAGTATTAACAAAATTAACAACTGAAAGATGAGCACAGTTACAATTAATAATATTTTTATTTGTTTTAACCTTAACTAATAGGGACAAAGATACTCTCAGGTATATTTCATATTTATTAAAAAAAGACTTTTCGAAAGCTAAATAACTTTTTTTAAATTTTACATTCATTTTAGAAACTAAATGGTTAATAACTACAATATATGTCACAAAATTATTAAATTAAATTTTTTGTACACCTATATAAACGTTAGGGCAAAATTTAATTGCATTCGGAATTCAGAGCTCTGGTGATAATTTCAATTACTAATTGGCTAAGTCAACAATTAAAGACCATATATCTCCTCAAATACGTATAATTTATTTATATTTTATTGAGTGTAAACAATTAAATGTAATCAAGTTATGAACTTTATTCCTAAATCAACAAGCATTGACTAATTTCAAATTAATTTCAATAATGTAACATTATAAAATTCCTTAGTGATATATCTAAGACATATTTAAGTAAATAATTTTCCAAGTAATCCTTACACTTTTTATCAGATATATATTAAGGGATAAAATATCATTTGGACATTATATGGAAAATGAATGTAAACAATTTCAAATTAATTTCAATATTGCACCATTATAAAATTCCTTAGTGATATATCTAAGACATATTTAAGTAAATAATTTTCCAAGTAATCCTTACACTTTTATCAGATATATATTAAGATATCATTCGGACATTATATGGAAAATGAATGTAAACTAAATCCTATTATATATACAGCCGCATGTGAAACTGACTGACTGATATATGAAGCCTTCCAGTTCAAATGGAGCTATGTGCCATTTTAAGAACTTTTGGAAAACAACAAAACACTGTTTTATTCGTATTATAATTATTTTTCTTAATTGAAATTAAGTAAACATGGTTTTCTATAAATATATGAACTCTTCTATGTCTTTAAAAATCTTTTATATGTAATAAAATATTTAAAAAAAAAATTTTTAATTGACATTTTTGGGAAAAGAGCTATGTGCCTTATGCATAGACGTTCTAAAAGAGCTAAGTCCAGGTATTAAAAAAGAACAAGATATCATGGTAGTAAAACATGTTTAATGAAAAAGGTACAATTAATTATAAAAACGTACAGGGTAAAATGAAATATTGTTAACATTATATTGAAATGTCATTGTAATCAGTATTTTATACAAATTTTTTCAAAAAATTTCCTGTTTTCTTCTTTTATATAAGGTAACATTTTCCTCAAATCTTCTTTTTTGGCGATTGATAAATCTACAGTTTCTGGTAAGGATTCAAGATTGACTGTTGTAGAGTCCTTTCATTACACCAGGGTTGAAAACGTAGTGATCTATCCATGGTTCAATCTCATTGAACGTCTTTTTTGTTTGTACTACTCCTGGTTTCTTTTTTTTCTATACGGATCCAGGAAGCTGTAGATATACCTAACTTTTTGGTGTTTATGATGGAAGAAGCAGCTTTGATCAAAGTCAAGGAACTGTTCAGCCATCTCTACAACTTGAATGGTCTTTCGTGGCGGGGATGTGATTATAGCACGCTTAACATCGTCAGGCGTTTCAGCTTTTACACGCTTCCAACGTTTTTCAATGATTGCAAAATGTCTATCAGCTGGAGAAAAACTATGTCCCACAACAAGAAAACTTGTGGTTAATTTGGTCAAATAAAGTCCAGGGAAATCAAATACATTAACATGATACAACACCATCATTCTGTTCTATTATCTGGCCGCAGCAATTATCACCTCCAAATTGTAACTGACGCTTATTAGTCAAGTTCATGTTGGGGGTTTATTACTCTGAACAAACAAGACGCCATTTGGTTTCCACCAACGAGACGATTGGCCTTCATGCCAAAGGCACATAATACCATCACTGGTGTCAGTCACGATGAATGCCAAAATTGTAGCATGATAACTGACGTGCATAATACATGTCTGAATGTGTTAATTTCGGGATTGGGAATACTATTTGAAGATCAATTACAACAGTGCAAGTATTACTGGTAGGAGAGGCGGAACTGATACTGTCAGACGTCATTGATGTATAAGCTGATTCACTTTTACGATGGTGTTGTTCTTGTTCAATCTTCGCTTGTCTAACAACGACTGGGTCTTTACTAGTCATTCGAGTTTTTAGGCGGTCACATTTTTTACATGTATCAACACGAGGTTTCCCTAAATTTTTAGATTTGGAAAATCATTCTTAAAAAACTATGGAATAGAAAATTGTATGAGATTTTAATATTAGGAAATTTTTCCATAAACGCCTTGTATAGGCGATACAGATTGAGATCTTGGCTCAGGTATTCATAATCAGATCGGTTTCTGTTGTAGTGGCTAGGTTCAGATGGTATGGATTTAATATGGTCCTTGACCAAATTTCTATCAGCCAGAGTGTATTTGAAAGTTTTCAATCCTCCCCCTGGTATCCCTTCACAACAGTATTGCCCATTTTTTTATTTGCCACAAGATTTTGTACTCTTTTGGATGACTTAATTCCAAATATAGCCATAAATGTGTTTTTACATACCCGGATATTGGTGTCCTTTCCCATTTGGCACGATGTAACTCACAGTATTTTGACGTCGGCTTTCTGTTGGGGTATCATATTTACCATTCGCCTCCTCTGAACTGGGTGAGAATCTCTATCAGCCCAAGCAAGTATGTGTTCTGTCCGTTCTTGTCAAGCTCATGGATCTCTTTAAATAACTTCATTTTTTGTAGTCATCAGATAATTCACTGCATTTGTACTTGCATTTGCACTTTTCCTGAAAGTAATAAAATTGCTTAGGAAAATAGTATGGTTTAAATGGGTAATAAGATTGACATAAGTTTTATTATAGGATAATGTTAATTAAATTATTTATACGAAAGAATAAAACATTGGTTTTGGATTCATTCAGAATTTTATCTACGGCTTAACGATTTATGAGTTTTACCTTAGGCCTACTCTAATCTTAAAATATAGGCTACCGTTATCCGTAGTTTGTAGAGTAGTGGGGCTAAATGAGATACGGGATAACAGCAGCCATACTGTTAAATTATACACTATTATTTTACTTATTACACAAAGTTCAAGTAGCCTACCTACTCCTGGATTTTAGAAATAAATTCCTGTAAAAATATAACTTATGTTAGGTTATGTTGCTAAAAATTATTGTATGTAGTATTTATTCATTAACTATAACTAAAAACAACAAAACTTACTCAAAATAATATAATATTGTTTAAGTTACAATCAAATTAATTGAAAAAACAACTTAGCTTACTAATTAATCCTACCTGTGTTAAAAAGGTGGATCTTTTGCAGACACTTCTTGTAACCTTTCTCTTTGCTTTCGAATAATGTATGGCTTTCCACTTATTCTTGCTTTCCGTTGTTTAATTTAAAAGATTCATTATCCTTAGGAGTTTCACTAAACGCTTTTAACTTTTGATTATCCATATTACAGCATAATACAATATACTTTTTTATTTATTACACAACTCACAGTACTCACAGCTGCTTAAAATGGGTTGCCGGCACTTAGCTCCAATAGCACTGAAGGCCAGCTGGAGTTGCCACCGGCACCATCTGTGATCATTGATTGCAACTAACAGAAAACATAGTTTGGCACATAGCTCCTTTAGATATGGAATCACGTTGGAACATAGACTACTTTAATTAGAAAAAACTATTTTTGGAAATTTTGGCACTTAGCTCCATTTGAACGGAAAGGCTTCATATGTATACAAATTCTAACCTACTTCTAGAAGTGCTAGAAACTTGAAATTTTGCACGCAGGTACCTTTTGCCGTATAAAACCAACAGGAAAGTCTGAAAACCGGGAATTTTTACTTTTAAACCCCTCAAAAAAAATTCCCGAAAAAATCGCGCATTCTTTACCCTTGCAAGCCTTTCTTGTAAGCCCGATAGCGGGCGAACCGTTGGAGCTAGCTTCGATCTGACGAAAAATCGTTAGTCAGGGAATGAAGTGAACAACAAAAAAGGTCCAGTGACTTTTTGCTCTATCTTCCATGGTTTAAGCGAACAAAACGCTCGAACATTTGGACATTCCAGAGATTTTTTTGATAAAAATAATGTTTCGAGCCCGATAGCGGCCGAACCGTTGGTCGTAGCTCAAATCTGATTGACCCATCAAATTAGCAAATTACGTGATCTACAGAAATGGTACTAGTGACTTTTTGCCCTATCTCCATCGGTATACCGCAATACGCGATTATGTGCAAAATTTATGTAAATTTTTACGTTGAAAACTTTGTTTTTTGGGGTCGATAGCGGCGAAACAATTGGTCGGTAGTCAAAATAAAACAAAGGTTAGATTTAGTAAATAATATGATCTACAAAAAGGTTCAGTTTACTTTTTACTATATCTCCATTATTTTGACCGCAAAACGCGATTAAGTGAAAATATTTGGAAATTTTCGCCTTACAAATTTTCATTCCAGCCTTGATAGCGGCTAACGGTTGGTCGTAGCTCAAAACACGTCATTTAACAACTTTTTAGTAAACGAACGTGTTCTATAAAAAAAGTCCAGTAACTTTTTTTTTTGCCTTATCCTAAGTGGTCTGGCCTAAAAACCTGTTTAAAAGGAAATGTTTTATTATTTTTAGATGAACATTTTGTTTCTGGAGGCAGTAGCAGCCGAACCAATTGGTCATAACTTAAATCCTAAATGTTCAATAACTAGACAGAATTTTACCAATCACCAAATCTCTTAACCCCCCTTTGGGGAAGTTCCCAGGATGACCAGATAACCCCCTGATGTCTTAACCCTTGGTAACGTTAACCCCTCCCCCCCTTGGGAATTCCTTGTATGACCTCATGTCCGAATTTTACCTATCAATATAAACCACTCTTATCCCCTTAATTAGGCAAACACCCTATTTTAACAATCCTTTAATAAGCCTGGGAAAACTCTATAAATGTAAAATATTTGTCGTGGGATTGGCAATTTTTTGAGTTTTAAATTTATGTGCGATAAATATTTGTGTAATTCATTCCAGTATTCAGACTGCACTTGCTTTGCTAGTTAACGAGTGAATACAACCCCACATTAGAAATTAGCTGAGCGTTAGCTAAGCGTCAGTAGTAGATATGGGACAGAGTGAAGTTTTGTTTGTTCACAGACACCAACACCCTCAAAAATAGACCCCAGTGTGTCATTTACCCCCGGTAAACATTAAACCCCCCCCCCCGGGAACTTTACTGGTAAGGACCAGATAACCTCCTGAGTAAAATAAACCCCCTGATTGTCTTAACCCCCGATAAACATTAAACCCCCCAGGGAATTTCTCGGCATGACCTCATGTCCGAATTTTTAAACCAATCACCAAATCCCTCTCATCCCCGATTTTTGCTAGCGTACATCAGATCTACCAATCACCAAATCCTTTAACCACCCCGGGAATTTCCCTGTTATGACTAGATAACCTCCTGAGTAAAATTAAACACCCCCTGATGCTTAACCTCGGTAAGATTAACTTCCCCCCTGGGAATTTCCTGGCATGACTCTATATACACTCCTGAGCAAATAAAACCCCCTAAGCAACTTAAAAATGTTTGACTTAGGGTAGGTGTTTTACTATATTTCCACTCAACAATTTACAATAGTTGACAGGTGCAGACTTTACTACCACACTCTGTACTTCCTAAACCAGAGCTCGTAGCTCAAATCTGATGGCATAATCGAAAACACAAAATTAAATTTCCGACAAGAAAGGTCCGGTCACTTTTGTCGTATCTGCAAACGGTTTAGAGCCGCAAAATGCCCTCAAAGTCAAAAAGTTTGGACGAATCCGGAAAAAAATCAATAAAAAGGTCAATTTTTAAATCCCTTGTCATTTTACCTAATGTCCGGACTTAACAGTCACCGAATTCCGCTTATCCCCCGAATTTTAAGCATCTACCTTGGGGGCCTGGGGGCGTAGCCCCCAGCGAGCCGAAGGCGAGTCTAATATACTATACAGCCGCATGTGTAACTCACTCACTGATGGATGTATACAAATTCTAACCTACTTCTAGAAGTTGCTAGAAAACTTGAAATTTGGCACGCCAGGTACCTTTTGCCGTGTAACCAACAGGAAAAGTCTGAAAACCGAGAATTTTTAGTTTTTAAGCCCCTCAAAAAAATTCCCAAAAAAACACCGCATTTTTTACCCTTGCTGGCTTTTTTTGTAAGCCCGATAGCGGGCGAACCGTTGAAGCTAGCTCGGATCTGACGAAAAATTCATGGTCAGGAATGAAGTGAACTACAAAAAAGGTCCAGTGATTTTTTGCTGTATCTTCCATGGTTAAGCGACAAAACGCTCGGAATATTTGACATTCCAGAGATTTTTTTTCGGTAAAAATAATGTTTCGAGCCTGATAGCGGCCCGAACCGTTGGTCGTAGCTCAAATCTGATTGACCCATCAAATTAGCAAATCGCGCGATCTACAGAAAAGGTCAAGTGACTTTTTGCCCTATCTCCATTGGTTTGGCCGAAGAACGTGATTATGTACAATTTTTTTGTAATATTTACGTGAAAAGTTTGTTTTTGAGGTCGATAACGGCGAAACCATTGGTCGAGGGCAAAATAAAATCAAAAAGATAGTTATAGGAAATGAAGTGATTCTACAAAAAACCTTCAGTAATTTTTTTTACTCTATATCCATTAGTTTTGGCCGCAAAATGCGACTAAGTTAAAATATTTTGAAATTTTCGCCTAAAAATTTATCTTTCGGGCTCAATAGCGGCTAAACGGTTGGTCGTTGCTCAAAACAAAATTTCACCAGGATTTAGAAAAACAGCGCGGTCTACAAAAAAGGTCCAGTGACATTTTGCCCTATACCCAATGGTTTTTGGCCGCAACACGTGTTTTAAAATATTGATTTTTTAAGTTTTCCGTGAGATTTTGTTTTCTGGGCTAGGTTGCAGACAGAACCCTTTGGTTGTTTAGGCCAAATTCAAAAATTTTATTTTTAATACTAAATAATGCGGTCTACAAAAAAAAGGTCAAGTGACGTTTTACTCTATCTTCCATGGTTGTAGCCGTAAAAACGTGATTATGTTAAAAATTTCACTTAAGAACTTTACCTTTCGGGCTCGATATTGGGCGAACCGTTGGCCCTAGCTTAAATATATAATGTTTTTATAATTAGCTATTCATAGGATCTAAAGAAAAGGTTCAGCAAGCTTTCTGTCGTTTATCTTTCCGTCTAAGCCTTATAAATGCTATAAATGGCTAATTCTTTGTCGTCAATTTTAGGTGTTTTAAATTTTGCAACTTAGAATTAGTGCGATTCATGCTGGTTTCAGATTGACCTTGTATTACTTACGGTAACGAGTGACTATATCCCCCCCTCCACATCGGAAGTTGGCTGAGCGTTAGTGAAGCTTCAAAAGTAGATAGGACAGAGTGGCTTTTTAATTAATTTAATGAAATAGTGATTCCTTATCAACAATCAGGTATGGAATTTATGATTTCCGAAGTAATTTAAACCCCCTGATCAACGTTTATTTTGATCAAAAATACTGTACACATATCCTCGTGGCCCAGACACACATTTCCAAGAAAAGTACCACGCGTTTCTTATAATTCCCGAGAACATTCAATCCCTCTCACGGGAATTTCCTGGTTGATGAACTCCTGATTACATTAAACCCGCTGTTTAACTTAATAATCTCTGATAAAGGTAGTTATTAATTTATTTACACTAAATCTGTTTACACCATAGCTGACCAGTGCAGACTTTTATGCCAAGCGTTGTATACCGACTAACCATAGGTCGTAGATCAAATCTGACGGCACAATCGTAACACAAAATTAAATTTCCCGACAAGAAAGGTTCAGTCACTTTTTGTCGTATCTCTAACGGTTAAGCCACAAAATGGCCTTAGATTCAAAACTTTGATAAAAACTGGAAAATTCAAAAAAATAGGTCTAATACTATTTCGAATTCCGCTTATCCCCGAATTTGACCAACACCCCAAAAGGGGCCTGGGGTGTGTCATTAACCCCCGCTAACATTAACCCCCCCCGGGATTTCCTAGTATGACCAGATAACCTCCTGAGGTACATTAAAAACCCCCTGTGTTAACCCCCCCGGGAATTTCCTGGCATGACTTCATGTCCGAAATTTACCAATAAACCAAATCTCTTAGCCCCCCCCCCTGGGAAGTTCCTGGTAAGACCAGACAACCCCCTGGTGTCTTATCCCCCGGTAACGTTAACCCCCCCTAGGGAATTTCCTGGCATGACCTCATGTCCGAATTTTACCAATAACCAAATCTCTTAACCCCCCCCCTGGCAAGTTCCTGGTAAGACCAGAACACCCCCTGGTGTCTTATCCCCCGGTAACGTTAACCCCCCCCTAGGGAATTTCCTGACATGACCTCATGTCCGAATTTTACCAATAATACCAAATCTCTTAACCCCCCTGGGAAAGTTCCTGGTATGACCAGATAACCCCCTGACGTCTTATCCCCAGAGGCAACGTTAAACCCCCCCCCCCCCCCTCCTGGGAATATCCTGGCATGACATCATGTCCGAATTTTAACCAATCACCAAATCAATCTTATCCCCGAATTTAAAAGGCACTTACTTTGGGGCCTGGGGGCGTAGCCCCCAGCGAGCCGAAGGCGAGTCTTTCTATACACTTAGAGTACTGAAAAGGTTTAAAACCATCATTATCATGTTCTTTTTTTAGCTCCGGAAATATACGATTAGTTCAAGGATTAAAACCTTTGCCAAAAATCACATGCTCTCTTTTTAGCTCAGTAAATATTCGAAAATTATTTGTTGCTCAATAATCATCCTCATTGTAAAAAAAATCATGTTGAGTTATGAACTTTATTCCTAAGTCGACCTGCATTAATTAATTTCTAATTACTTCCAGTATTGCACCACTTTACAATGCTTTATTGATATCTCTAGGACATATTTAAGTAAATAATTTTACAAGTAATGTTGCACTTTTTATCAGATATGTATGAATGGATATAATATCATTTGGAAAATATACGTAAAATGAATATAAACTGGTTCTTTCTATACACTTAGAGTACTGAAAAGGTTTAAAACCATCATTATCATGTTCTTTTTTTAGCTCCCGAAATATACGATTAGTTCAATAATCTTCCTCATTGCAAAAATCTTGTTAATTGGAAACGCGTCATAAGTAAATATAAACTGTCTCGCCTTTTTATCTATGATTAATAATCCCTAAAACTACGATTTAATCTACTTTGTGTAAGAAGAAATTGAGACAAAACGTTTGATTGTAAATAATCAAAGTAACTCATCCATGAGTTCTTGTCTTGATCCTGGTCTTCGCCAATTCACTACTGGTGTAATTAATTTTTCACGTCTTGCGTGTCGAACGACTTTAAAAATTCAATTGAACTAAGAAAAGAGTCCTGGTCCTTATCAAGCTTTTGATATCGCACTTGTTTCTGATCGTTCTTCTCCAAACGTGATGTAAGTTCAACGACTTTTGTAAACACTTATTAATTTGTTGAAAAAATAAAAATACCTGTAACGTGTTGTTTCTATGGAAATTAAAACAAAACATATATATGTATACTGCTGTGTTTGTTTCACCTGTTTCTTTTCATTTTGGTTTTCACTTTCACGTGCTTGTGTACATTACTACACTAACATTAATCCGATTATTTTTATCTGACCCATACCGATACATAATATAGAGAGAAACAAGTATTATTACTTATCTTACAATATCATGCATATCACAAATTATTATTCTTTAGGTACAATATCCAGGGACACTATTACATATTTCTTGTTATTGCTACTTAGTATATCTGTAACTAAAATAACCTGCGTAGATTTGTTTAAAGTTTTCGCTTTGATGAATCTAACTCAAGTGGTCAACATTACAGTACATTTAATCCCATAATATATAATTCCATAGTGGATATAAAATGATATTTTGATAATTTATTAAATAAAAAATCTAAACAATTTGTTGAGTAGGTGAAGATTAAATATATTCAAATATTATTTTGTAATTTGTTTGTTATTATTAAATCTTTTATGGCACTGATAAAACTAATGCTACAACTATTTTCATAACCGGATTGCAATGTTCTCACCACTACCCTAATAATAGTAGAATTGTTGCAATGGGCTAATTAACTTTCCATACTTAGATAGTAGACATTGATTACTCTCCTGTTCTTGAACTATTTATAATTTTATTTTGATCATGCAAATTGCGGCAGACAAACTTTTATTTTTTGAATGTAAAAAAATTAACTATGATTCATATTCAAATATAGATAAGGTATTGATCAGTATAACTTTAAAACATATTAGCGAAGTTTAAAATAATGAGCTGTTATATAGTCGATTTCGTGATTAAAGAGGCTTTTGACCTGTATAAAGGACGTAAAGGCTTTCACCCAATCTATTCTCTCTTTTTATAGAGAAACCACTTCCACTAAGACAAAGCTTTGAGATATTTTGTATTTACAATACTCGACCAATCTTGATTCTCAGATGCATGACTGAAATACATTTAAAAATGTAATGATATTTCCAAAATTAAGGTAGATTTATATATTTAAAGTAGCATCATT
The DNA here is from genome assembly GCF_021130785.1 of Homalodisca vitripennis. Taxonomy (NCBI): domain Eukaryota; kingdom Metazoa; phylum Arthropoda; class Insecta; order Hemiptera; family Cicadellidae; genus Homalodisca; species Homalodisca vitripennis. The sequence goes on along the minus strand of NW_025781709.1, from coordinate 22,929 downwards.
TATCCATTATAAATTAGTAGCTCTTATTTTAAATGAATGAATGTGTGATTTACCTTTTACAGGCAAAGTAAGAAGAATTAGGTCTTATCTCACATCCAATTCTTGACCCTAAAATAAAAATACAAAATTGTATGTCAATACTATATACTCATGCTAAATGCAATGAAAAATATACAGTTCATTCATTTTGACTCTAAGGTACTTTAATGACAATATTACAAGAGTTTCTTCCGGTATCTCATCTTAATCACTAGTGCATGGAGTGATATATGTGTGTAAAATTGTACAACGGTATACAAAGTAAAATTATTTCACGGTTTTTCTTATATCGATGAAGCTTGAAAGTCCCTTTGGGACAACTGCTTTGACCGAATTAGTTTATTTCTGATTTTCTGCCTGTACGTATAGACAATCGAATTTTTGGTACTAAATTATCTACTATAACAATTTCGATTCATATAAAGTTTGATGATATTTTTCAACTCTACAAGTACTGCTATCTCACTGCACGTTGATAAGTCATCGTTTTGCGCAAATGATGTAACGCCTATAATTTATAATATTTTCAAATATACTGTAGTTTAAATAGGCGAATAAAAAACTATAAAAACGGAAGTATTATATTATACACATTCTTGTCTTTAAGTTGTTTGTTGTAAAACTCAATTGTTGAAGTAAACTATAAACTTTCCAACCCTTTCAGGTATTTTTAGTGTAAAAAAATTGTTTTATTTCCAAAAAGTATTAATATTAAAAGTTGTGTATTTGCAATAATTTTGACTTTACGTTGTCTATTTGAATTTAGTGTATTTCGTAAAGTGGTATGCTGCGCTAAATGTGAACTAAAGTAAATAAATTTGTTATTGTTTTAACATTAATGGAATAGTAGTAGATTGCAATTCCTACCTTATAGTTTTTGTTGAAATACTATACATATTATACTAAATTTTGTTAATTTAAATTTACTTTACAATACCAACCGTAATAAAACTTTAAGTTTATAGTTAAAATCATTCTCTCGAAATAAGTTTAATTTGTGTCTTCATAAAATATGAGCCTTTGTATATTAATTTAACTGATTGAAGTTCATTTAAATCTCACAGACATCCTCTAGAGAAAATCACAGAATAAATAAGTTTTAAAGAAGTGAGTACAACCACGTGACTTATGTAGCCTAAATATCCTTACACATAGGCAAATTAACGTGTAGACTCCTACTTTTCAAATACTGCAATGAAGGAAGCCCTTAAGGACAAATATTATATATCGAATACGATATCTCAGGAATGATTACAACTGTAGATTTTAAATACTACATAAAACTATATTTTTACATAGAAAAGTTTCTTTGTCACTCTATGGGAGTTGACCAAGCGTCATTGAAACCGATCACTCAGTAGGATGTCCCAACTTCTCTTTTGCCTGCGGGGAGGTTGTAAGTTTCTTTTCTGTATGGCTGTTTGGCTGGTCTGTCCGCAGGAGTCGTTTAGAGTATAGTTTAGTTCAAGGAAGTCCAGGCTACTATAATTCCTATATTATTTTTATGTACATGATTAACATTTCTAAATTGGATATTCATGGGAATTTATTACTTTTTTGGAAATGAGACTCTTATTATTATCAATGTTATATCTTGACAGGATGGATGGACCAGAATGTTTTTCACTTAGGTTTCGTGAAACTAACTTTATGCTTATTTATATATTATATAATATATATATATATATATATATATATATATATATATATTCCAAATTTAAAGCTAATTAAGTCTTCGTCACAAAAGGTTTTAAAGGAGTAGTTGATTTGTAACAGCAGTAAAGAGGCCGAGGCACTTGTCTATGTTGACTAGAGTAGAGAAGACATTGACTGACCCAGCTTTTGTGGGCTCCGGAAAATATTCGGCCGGGCCTCGTCCTGTACATGTGTGGCGGGGCTGGCCTAGGCTACGTTAAAACTTTCAGAAAAAACTGGTCTGAGTACGGTCCTGCTGACCGGAATGGAACCACTCTTCTCTAAAATAATCATAGAACAATCCATTTACACAGAGTTATTGTCCTGTTTGTTATTTTTTACTCATGATTTTTTTCTCTATAATATTTATAATCAACATAGTGTCTTTAATCATATTTGTTATTCCTTCTGTTTCATTTTACTGAAACTTTTAATAAAATTAATTAACATAATAAAATAATACTAACCTACATTTTCAGGACATTAACATCTCTGTAGACTGTTTTCCCTTTACGTCCCTTAATGTTACAATAATTAGGTAGAAGATTAAAACTAATGATAAATGCTATATATTGTTTTATATTTATTGTCTCTTTTCATTTTGATGCATGGCTTTATTCTTTTGTAATATACGTTTTTTATATTATTTATTAAGTTTTTCCTTCTTAAATATAAGAATTATTACACCTTGAGTTTTTATTTTTATTCTTTAGTATAATATATTTAATGCAGTATGATCAGTTATATATTTAGTGAAGATATATGCTTTTTTTCGCTTCAGGAGCAGGGCTATTATATTTTTGACATTTTTAACACATCCGATAGTTGTAAGATTTATAAGAGGCTTCTAGGATATCGATTTGTAATGCTATGCCAAACTGCTTACGTACGAATTGCCTAGCCGCAAAAATACCTGAACTGCTATATCTCTATGCTAGTTGTTGACGATAAAGTAAATCCACTATATTTCCCAACTGATTTTGTATTCATGTGTAGGAATATGGTGGAGAGTTACGAGGTAGCACTTGGTGCTATGGATGGTTGATGCTAACTCCTAATTATTTTATCCCTTGATAATGCATGGCTACGGACAACGGCAGAAGGAGATTGGTAATATCCTCATTCTTAATCCGATAATTTCATATAGGAGCCACATCATCTTACAACAAACAGGATGACCATAGAGGACTGTGCGTCTGAGGATAGCCAGGAGCTGGTGGTCAGTAGAGTCCTTGTCCCTACATATCAACCTTGAAATTCTTTGTACCAGGGATTATAGTTCTGTGATAGACGTTGCATAAGCTGTAACCTACCACAAAAAACAAATAATTTTATCGATTACTTATTTTTATTTTGTTTTTTTTTACCTACAGCATTTTTAACCCTGCAATTAACCTGCTCATTATGAGCTCAGGCATCCACGGCGATTGCATTAGTATCATCTCAAGGATTTATTTTTACAGAAGGAACATTCCTTGCAAACATCTAGTGAACCTTAAGGATATAAACCTTTAGTTGTTATTCTGTCTACATCTACAATACGTACGATGATTTTAATTCCTGTTTACTTTGGAACAGTAAAGTCAACTATTCAAAAATAAAATATAATTTTTAAGTTAAATCAAAAGTTATTATAAGTATAAAACTGTAATTAGTATATAAATACATCACTAATAAGTTATAATCAGACTTAGGAGAGACAAAATTGACCCAGAATAATGAAATATTCTTTTATATCTAGTTCTCGTACATATTAAGATTATTGTTAGTGAATAGCGCGTCCAAGTCAGAACAACTCAAACTCTGACACATCACTTGAAGTAGCTGAGACAGTAATTACATACCTACCAAGATAGTTAAATATTTTGCTGGGCATGTTATGGTAATCGTTCTTCAGCAGGTGCCTACTAGATGTGTCCTAGCTGGCTCGCTGGACGGACACATCGAGGTGTTTGCAGTGTCTGATCTCTCGTCAGACCACGTGCCAGTTGTCTTCGACCTCACAGACGACAGAGCGCCATCATATCCTCATACTCGTCCCACCAAGATCAACTGGCACCACTTTGCAAACCACCTCGCTGACAGACATCGGCCACCACCTACTCCTGCCGAGTCACCGGACCAACTAGACCGACAAGTACACGACTTGACTTCCATCCTCCAAGAAGCTATGACGGCCTCGTCATCTTCTCTCTCCCGGACTGACATCACTCCACCTCTAAATAAGTACTTCTAAATAAGTATATTCCTTTCAAATTTTAGATTATTTATTAACTGAATTTGCTCATGTATTCCATGCTCTGGCCTTGTATGGTTTATTTTAGAGGTTAAATCTTCATTTCTCATTTGTTAATGAAAATGTTTTTATTAATGACAATTCATTTCCTTATTTTAATTTAAGTTTTTTGTGTTATTGGTAGTGCAGACTGAGGAACTCGTTTCCCCACACACAGGCTGATGCCCATGTGGGGATAATTTCCTATAAGTTTTTTGTTATGTATTATATTTAACTCTGTACATAAATTTTGGAAATAAATCAATCAATCTACCCGAGGAGTTGGGAGAAGAGATTCGCCTTCGTCGTAGACTGCGAAGGGAGTATCAGCAGTCCCGATGTCCCCACGCCAAGCAGTCCTTCAACCGCCAGGCCAGGAAGTGCTCTCGTCTCTTAGCTGAACACAGAGCGGCTGCGTGGGATGGCTTTGTGGAACATCAAGCTGACGGTGGTGTCGGCGGCATCTGGAAAATCTCCAGGGCACTTCGAGGGGAGAAGAAGACCCGACCACTTCATGGACACCGTGGTATTGTCTACTCCCCTGAAGATCGAGCAGAGGCCTTCGCAGACACGATGGAAGACCAATTCTCCCCACACGCGGATGTCTACGACGAGGACACGTGCGAAATGATTGAAAACTTCCTGGAGGAATACCAACCTGACGAAGACGACCTACTGCCCACTGTGACTACACTTTAAGTGCAAGACCACATTCGCCGCCTTCGCCCGAAGAAGGCCCCTGGCCCGGACTCCTTAGGAGCTCCAGCATTGAAGAACCTGCCGGCTTGGTTGATCGTCACGATCACCTGCATCTTCAACTCATGCCTACGCCTGGCTCACTTCCCGACCACCTGGAAGGATGCCAAGGTGATCATGATACCCAAGACCGGCAAGGAACCTCTCTTCCCGGAGAACCACAGGCCGATCTCCCTCCTGCCTGTGCTCTCCAAGATTCTGGAGAAGATCGTCTTGGCGAGATTCCCTGAGGAGTTCTTCACGTCTATCAGGACAGAACAATTCGGCTTCCGCACCGGCCACTCTACCACCCTTCAGCTTCGCAGAGTCCTGAACAACATCACCGGAGCTGTAGGAAGGAAGAACCACTCCACTTCGGTCCTGATAGACGTGAGCAAAGCCTTCGACAAGGTGTAGCACGAGGGACTGCTCTTCAAGCTGACATCGTCTCCATTGCCTGGCACCATTTTCCGGCTGCTCTGCAGTTATCTCCACCTCCGGACCTTCTCCGTCAGCGTTGCCCGATCCACCTCCACGACCCGCCCAGTGACATCTGGTGTGCCACAGGGATCAGTCCTCGGCCCGATCCTGTACCTGTGGTACACAAACGACGATGCGCTTCTCACGGCCACTTCTGCCAACCTGAGGATGGCTGGGTTCTACATCCAGCGGAAGCTGCACCTACTGGAGCCCTGGTTGACCAAGTGGAGGATCAAGGTTAACTTTGACAAATGTGAAGCCATAAATTTCACAAGGACAAGGAGATAAGCGGACGGCCGTCATCTGTCACTCAACGGCGACGACATACCGTAGAAGACTTCAGTCAAGTACCTGGGGGTACTCCTGGACTCCAAGCTGACCTTCACACCCCACGTCAAGAGGATCTGTGGCCAAGCGAGGAAGGGCTTCTGCAGCATCGGCCCCCTGCTCAACTCTACGAAGTTACCGAACCAGGACGAAGGTCCTGCTATACACGGCTTTGATACGACCAGTGCTCACATATGCGGCCCCAGCATGGTACCACCTCACCTGCAAGACCGCAAGGAGGCAGTTGCTCGCTGTCCAGAGCGTGTGTCTCCGGCGGGCCACTGGGTCGCCCTGGTTCGTGAGGAACACCGTAGTCAGGGCTTCGTCCAACGTCCCTACCATCAGGAGCTTCGTAGAAGGCCTGACATCGAGCCTTAAGGAAGCTGCAGAGTCCTCACCGTGGGATCACATCCGTGAGCTTCGCGCCCAGGAGGTCCCCCAACTACGTATTCCCATGGATGACTGATGACATCAACTACAACTTCGACTGCTCCACGACACTTCACCCCACTGACAGGTAGCGAAAGCTACTAGGGCTTTGACCCTCGAGACACAAGGCAAAAGCTTAACCGGCAGAGGCCTTGAAAGATGTGGGGGATCCACCCCTCCACAGTCACAGCGACTTGGACTTGGACTCCACACTGTCTTCTTTCTTGTGTACGTTAAATTACAAAACGATTCTCTCTGTATTCTTTGGGTGCATAGCGGATTATAAAGAGCATACAACACTTTTGTTTACATAGTACTAGTTTATTCATTAATTTTAACTGTTCCGGTGTCTGTTGCTAAAACTTGGATGTATACACTTTTTTTATATAGAGTTCGAATAGCAGAAGCTGCGATTTCTAAAAAATGTTTAAACATATTTATTTGTAAGTTCTGTTCCTGGTCCTGGCCATAATGTAACCTGGTGGATTTTCCCAGACGTGCTCGAAATAGAAAAATTGTAGTCCTAAACTAAGCTAAATACTGAACAAATCTTGCATCTTGTTGTTTCTATAGATATAAATAATTCGTACATATTATTATACTATGGGGCATATTTCAGCTGTATTTCCTATTTTCTTTTTATCTTGACTTTTGCAGACACGCCATTTCATACGTTATGCATATTACTAAAATACAACAAAAATCCCGGCTGAGCTAATAGCCTTAATTTTTATCGGTACAAATATATCAATAAACATATATTTTATATCATGCTTGCTTCAAAATGCAAGCTACAGACACGTTTGATATGACGTTACTATACATCTACATCTAAAAATCTTATTCAAATGTCCCCCAAAAACGTTTTATAATCATACTTTACGAATTTATAACTAATAATATTATATAAAATATTAGGACTGGATTGTTCCCAATTGTATTCAGAGGGAGTAAATTAAAGTTCTGAATCGTATTGGGTTTTGGTACCGCCTATATCATTCAGGTTTAATTTTCAAAGTACAAACAACTTAAAATTTAGAATAGAGTAATCTAAAACATATTTTTACGTTTATACGGATGTTATGGGGTTATATGACTATTCTAAAAATGTATAAGCTACCTCATGTGCTACTACATATTTATAATTTTCCCTTTTATGCAAGTAACATTGCCAAATTGTTAACAACTATAGGTTAGCGAATTTTTAATGTTACATGCTAGTAGCATATACGTGTATGGGATTTTTATTCGTGTATACAAACCTAAGATTTCTTGTTTAGAAACACTTCTAGGCCAAATTGTTTACATTTTAGCCGCAAATTATAATTTGTCTGAGTGCCCGGTTAAAAATTTTACAGGCATACATCAGTTTTCCTGAAAGGCCTATTTTAATAAAACACGTCTATTCCTGACCGTTATAATTAATTTAAGACTTTGAAAAAACCTGATTTTCAGAAGTATCTTACCATTCAATAGACTACATTTAGAGAGATTTATCCAGACCACGTGAGGTGGAGGTATTTTTGCTGGATAATTTATTGAAATAAACTAGCCTCCGAGACTCATGAGAAGAAGCTTGGATAAATATACTAGGATAACGTAAGTAGGACTAATGTAGATAATAAAGAGGTGTAGGAGTAGCTGGAAAAAGAAAAAAACACCAAAAGTAGATTGTCTATTATAAAATCTATATTTACAGATGTAGTTCAATATTTACATAGATTACTGCATTATAGACATCTTAAAATTTCTAATGAAGGCATATAAAAAATTTAAGACCAAATCTTTTTATTATTCCAAGTATATGAATCAGTACATACATTCGTAGTAACTAAACAGAAGTTTCTTGGAAAAAACAAGTAAATACGAACACAACTTATTGTTAGGTTCACTAAATAGACCTGATTAAAACTGTTCTCACTCTCAGATTGATTTAAAATTGTCGTAGCATACGTATGCAATACATTCATTTTAGTTGTTCTTAGAAACAATAGTATATAGCACAGAAACATTTTCTTTGTTTGAAGGTTATTTTTATCGATTGAAGGATTGTGAAAGAAACATTTTAGTACCCTTCAGATTAATGAAAACGTAACAGATTATAGGCTAAATATATTAGTTTCATCCATTGGTAAATTTTTTACCTAAAAATTCAAGTAAATACCATTGTATCTAAACAGTTATAATTCCTGAAATAAAAAAAATATTTAAAAACTAAACAAAGAGAAAACTTCTGCATTGAATTATGGGTTATCTTATAATTTAAATTTAAATACTACCGAAGTAGTTTTATTTCTGGACGAATGGACTTCTTCATACTAGGTGAAGATTATTGTTACTCGTACTCTGGAGTTGATAAGCTGAGACATTAACTACTACTGTAGAAGATATTGTAGAAGATGTCGCCTAGCCACATTCTAGTAGTTCTTTTTTCAGCATGTACCTAATAGATTTCCACGTTTTGTATTAATATGCCATAATTAATATTGATAAATTGCATTAATGTTGCTATATAATACAAAATTCTTTTCATGAAATGGAAGTTATAATGTAGTTTAAGCGGAATGTTTTAAAGCATTTTTTAAATTTCAATGTATTCCATTACGGCATTGACAACTGTAATACTTATATTTTGCAATTGCTGTATCGAGTACTATATAAAAGTGTCAAACAAATGGGTTGAACCACTTTTGTTTCATAAACTGTTTACAAGTATACAAATTATTACATTTAAGCAGTTAACCATTATTTAGATGGGCTTCCTTAGTGTTTGTCAGTTATTATACACTACTTTGCTCACTCTTAGTATTTATGCTACTACCGAATACCGGGAAAATAGCTGTGAGATTAAGGAATGAAATGGTTTTCTTAAAAATTTCTATGTTTCTATCAACTGTGTACATCAGATTTAAAATTTATAAGGCCGTTCAATATCTTGGAAAATATTAAGATTATTCTATATGCTCGCTTTAGGTACATGGAGAATTAAAAACAATCCAAAGCGCAAATATAACTGAACATATACCGATGAGATTTATTTATTTTTTATATTGATCAATGTGCTACATATGAAATTATTTATAAGATCAACAAACATAAATATCTCTTCAATTTCAATCACGTTACTATTCTTGTAATATATTTGTATATACTATTATTTATTTATAGCCAATAAAATATGCACTGGTCTAATGATATATGCTGCGATAAATTGTAGATAAAACCGGATTGTTAGATAAAAAAGGATTTAAACTGCGTACGAATGTCATGAGATAGTGAGAGCAGAAACTATGATCGATAAACAATAAAAATAACTCAATGTAGGTCCTGGTCCTTGTCCTCTCTCTGAGCCTCGTGTTCCTTGTCCGGTGATTCTCAGAGGTGCTGCAATTAGACTGATTTGAATATATTACTGAACAGTTCAACACATTGATATTTCTTGAACTTTACTTGTTGATTCCATGGATATAAGTAATTTAAATGTTTACTGCTGTAGGCACATATCAGCTGGGTTCTTTCAATAATAGTGTGAATATATCTTCCACAAGGGACGTTCCTATATAGACAAAACCAGGTTTCCTTGTATTTATTTTCTCCAGGGGCCAAACATTTACGAGTAGAAGCTGTCAGCCTAGATTTTCGTAAAAGTGATGACATTTTTCATTCAAAAATGAATTGATCTTCAGCCAACACTAGTTTTGGTCTGGTAATAAAAGAAGTAAAAAAAGACGAAGCAATATGTTTATCCAAAATAATTATTTAATACAAACATTTAAATCCAGCTGTCACATACGTAAGTGATAGTTATATCACCGTCAGCCAACGATGTGGAAAGACTAAATAAGCCATTTCCAGCCAAGTTTTGTAAGGATATTGTCAAACATTCCAGGTTTATATTTTTACAAAGAGTGACCTATGAATATTTCAACCTGTAAAATACCGTAGTATATTAATGTTTATGGTTTACTCTAAAATTTATCATTAAACGTTCTCAACGTGCCCTAGTCATGCTCAGAGTTCCTATTCTTGTAAGCAAAGGCGAGAAAGCCTCACGGCTATTACTTCTGTGGTTTTCATGGGAATAATCCCTAACACCATCCATCTCACAACAGGAGCATTTTCATTTCGCAGTAACTCGGTCTATATACCTCACTGGATGGGTTTATAGGGTTATAGCATCAGACTTACAATTCTTTTAATTTTTAAATGTTTCAATACTAGCAACGAAATAATGTATAGAAAATTGACACTATACTCTACAGACTTCACTTGTTGGTGCTTGGTACCTTAAAACCTTAGGAGAGGAGAGTAAAGAGACTCTTTAAATAACAAAAATAGGCAAAATATTTTATAATATTCTTCACAGTTGTTACGTGTTATGTAATAGGCTTCGCTGAGTTTTCATGCCAAATTTCAACTCTATAGCTCGATTCATTTTCGAGATATCTTGTTGACAGATAAACATACAATCATACATGAGAGAAATGTTTAGATCCACGGTGACCAAGAAGAAATCGTGTGAGCTTACTAAGTGGTAGGCTTCTATGACGCTCAGCCTAATTCCATGGTTGGATAGTACCATCACATAATTAATTTTGTCTATGTAGAAACCTCATGCAAGGTTTTACAGCAGAACTCTAATACAATATCTGGTAAACAAGCGAAGGTACTACAACGAATGTGTGCAATTAAGTCATATATTACCAGTAACTCTGAACATTGACCACAATACATTGTAATTTCTTTTTACTCTATAAATAAAAATGTCATTAAAATCACACATGATAGTTAGTAGACAGTTTGTTTACATGTTTATTAATTCACCTGTCTTACCGTTTTTATCATGGTTGCATTTAAAAACAAAAAAAAATTTCCTAACGCTCAGCCAAATTCGTTAGATTGGCATGAACTAATATCAAACACAGTAACGCAGCTATTTTTGGAAGAGTTAATTCTATGAGTTTTGAGTTTAGCTCAAGTTTACCTTCATCTTACGTGCAGCAAGTGAAATAAATCGTCTTCCACACAAGCAAATTTTGCGTGCAACCAAATCTTCCACACATTACACAGCTATGGCGTGAAGGGATGATTCAGTGAGGAAGGCTGTGAATGTTTAGTGTCAAAACGATGCGGGGGTTTCGTTTTAACCTTTTTCGTTATCGTAGCCGTCTATTTTTGGATACCTTTAGACGAACGTGACTCCAGATTTAAGTTCTCTAATTTCAGGTGATTCATGAAAGAGGAGGTTTAACTGCAGCTAAATATTACATGAACATTGAATCAGACCTTCCCACCATAACTGCGTTATGTGTAGAACACTCGGTTGCTCAACTGTGCTTTGGGATTTTTGCACTACATTTTGCAACTGATGAGACTATCTCTTGTAATATAAAAGAGCTCTAGCAAGAATTTCTGTAACTAATAGAATGAGTTAAATTTTCAAGAACAAATTTAGGTCACAACTGTTTTGGTATGGTTTTTAATTTTTGAAATATATGAATTAAACCAAAAATAATTATTATTGTTATATCTTAAATAAAAACCTACTACTAATTTCAACTCGTTACGAATTTTTGCAACGCTAGAAATATTGTTGTAAAAGACAAATTAGAAAATGCTTCTCATAACAATATATACATATTTTTGATAAAATTACGCGAAACTCCTAATATCTATTGGTGTCCATTCTGTACGAAATATTGTAAACTGATTCTCCCTGTACTCTTTGGGTTCTAAGTGGATTATAATAGAACCAAACATGAATTAGTAGCTTTTACACAAAACATAACAATGCATTGTATTAACTATATTTAATTTGTACTTCTGTTAGCACTACATATAAACTATTCTGGTGTTTTATGCTTTATATGATAGCTGAACCTGGAATTTAAACTGCTTTGTATAACGAGAACTAGTGAGTAAATCTATGATTTTTATTTTATTAAAAAAACTCATCCATGTAAGTCCTGGTCCTGATCATGCTTCTGGCCATCAAATCGTATTCCTGGTGCTACTTCCGTGACTAGCTGTGAATTGAGTGAAGTTTGAAAAATGATGCGACAAAACACTTTAGAATTATTTAAAACATTAAATTATAAATGCCATTTTAATTCCATAGATAAAAGTAATATTTTACTTATAATGCTGCTTACGTTTCACCTGTCCCTTATATTGCTGACGTCACGACTACTAATCCAACTAAACGCTGATTACCCCAACACATATATGTTAGGGGCACAAACGGGTAAATAAAACAACTATAAAAATTGTAATAAGATTTTTCCCGCGTTTCCGATTTATGTGCTACATTATTAGTGTATGGATGCAATATCCATGGACACTGTTCGACGAAAAATGGTTTACTATAGCTAATTAATATATAATAGTTTATATCATAAATGCAAAATCATTTGAAGATTTTTGGATGTGTAATAATCACGAGAACCCTATTGGGCAGAATTTAACTAAACTTGATAAGAGCATTACTTAGATACAAAGAAAACTTAATCGTATTTACATATTAAAATATTCCTTTAAAAGTTTTACTAAATTTGAATAATATTTAATAACTTAAATGAATTTAACTTATGAATTGAATTTTAAATTTAACAATATAGTTATTCGCTGCTTAACGTGTGACAGGACGCAGTGTATTCAAGTATTTTGTAGTTCAATATATAAACATCATATGTTGTAGTAAGATGTACATAGTAATATCAAGTACAATATATTTTTATATGGATAATAGCAATGGCATATAAAACAATTTACATATTCTGCTATCTTACGAAATACTTATGTTTAGATTTTTGGACATTTCCCATAGAGTATTATTAATATACAAGTGTATCAATAGGTAATAAAGTCACAATTTAGATAATCCTGTACGACGATTTATCAATATGCAATAGTAATTAATTTCTTATAAATTAATGGAATGTGTGGCTCACAAATAAATATAATACCGCAAATTACATTTCAGACACTTGATAGTTTATTATTTAATTATTAAGTAAGCTTCTCAGGTAACAAAGGCACATTGTGAGAGAATCTTATACGCTAATCTCATACGGTAGTAATTAATTCTTTACGAAGACTTAAAGAATGGAAGATCACAAATGAGTATAATATCTCAAATTTATGATTTAAAACAATTTCTTTATTGTTTTAGCCTAAATGTTGTGGCATTGTAAGCTAACTAATATAATTATTAATAAAGTACATTGCAATTTATAAAATAATTAAATAATTAAAAAAACCAATATGAGGATGTTGTTTTATTTATATTTTTTATATAAGAAATAAAAGAACAAGACATTTTATCGTGCAGACGCGAGATGACTGCACATACACTATATGGATAATAGAACAGAATATATAGAGGAATTATAAATATACTAGCATTTATTGGTACATCTATGAGCCCAACCAGCAACACAATATAATATTTACTGTCTAAAATAGTAGCTTAATGTAATCGTTGAGTATTCATTAGTTGTAGTAATAAATTAAAAACCCAGATATCACAATTTAGGTACATTTAAAAAAACTAAGGTTATTTTAAAGCATAAACTAACCTTTGTCTTGAAAAAGTAATACATTTTGGTAGATATTCATTCGGGATTTCAATTTATAATCAAATGTTAATAATTCAAAATGTGTCCCGAGTTAGCGAAACTAGACGTCACCGGAAGTCTCCTCAACTGCAACAGGAGGTCTCGGAAGCGCGCCCCTCCCAAACTCATACGAAGCATACGATGAGTTTGAGGGCTCAATATCTCCTTGATCCAAGAGATCCTTGATGATGCCACGCATAACCTCCATCTTTGGAGGAGCCAACTTGTATGGGTGGGAGCGTACTGGCTGAGTGTCAGTCAGACGAATTTCATACTCAATAAGATGGGTAGAACCGAGCTTGGGTGTGAGGACCTCCGGAAATCTTGAGCAAAGCTCATGGAGAACCCCAGCTTGCTCCTCATCCAAGTGACCGAACAGGTCCCCAGGGGCAGAACCTTCCTCACACTCCACCTCACTAACCTGCGGTGTTGATTTGAATTTATCAGAAAAGGGGACTGACACTCGCCGATTGAATTTGAAATAAGACTGGCCCGCCTGAAGATCCAGCACCAAACCAATCTTTTGAATAAAATCCGCCCCCAAAATACAATCCATGCTCAGGTCCTGGGCCACAAGGAAGCTCCACACCTATTAAAAACATTCAACCTTAAACTTGATTAAAGCCTTCCTCGAAATTGTAAGAGGGGAATTAGAAGCAGTCCAGCAAGTTAAAGAAGACTTGTCGGTGTGTTTCACCAAACCTAACCTTGAAATGGCTTCAAAAAGACGGAAAGAGATGAGGCTACAGGCTGACCCGGAATCAACTAGGCCCTTATGCACTGAGTCTCCTACTAAGATATTGATATAAGGGCACACCGAAGATGCTGTCCTAAGCCGTATGTTTCCTTTTTCTGCTAGGCTCATAGTGTTCAAACTATTAATCAAAGTTTTCGCACAGGTACTATTTCTTTGAAATTTTTTCTTAGACCTCGGGGGAACTTCAAATAAAACCCCCCTTTGATCTAGATTTTTGGACCAGTGCGATATCTCCTAGGACACTCACGACGAGTATGACCTCGTTCACCACAGGCATAGCAGATGGGTAGACGAAGCCCACCTGAGGGAAGTGGCCCAGCCGCGGGATTCTGTACGGCCGTGACAGCCCTGGAGGACTGGATGGAAAGATGAATGTTCCTCTCCGCCCTCTGCCGGACAGCAAACTGCACGCTGCGCGAAGCAATGCACAGACGGTCCAGTTCAGAAAATGTGGAAGGGCGACCAGCAAAAACCAGACGGGACATCTCTTCAGGATTGAGACCTTTAAGAATGGTGGTAACCACAGTACTTTCAGGGATATCGAGCCTTAACACCCTACCAGTGTCCCTCACCTCGGCCACAAACTTTGCCAAATTCTCTTCGTTGCCCTGATACCTAAAGAATTTCTCCACACGGAGACGTTCCCTCAACGAACCAGGAACAAAGAAATCCAATGCCTCCCTATGAAAATCATCCAGGGTAACACCCCTCTGGAGAACTCGAACCAGACAGTCACCCAAAGGTGGCCTACAAAACGGAGAGATGACATGCAGGAAGCTTGATCCCTGAAGCTCAGGCAAGTCATGCAGTCGCAGGATCTCAGATAGAAACCGCAGCAAAGCTTCAGTATCTAGACCATCCACCGTTGGTAGTCGCTGCAGCAACGGGGTAAGTGGGTTCGGAAGCTTATGATACTGAACAAAGGTCACCACAGTCCCCAGTCCTCCAGATCCTGCAGGCATTTAGGTCACAGGCCCCCGGGCCCCGTCCACACTAGCCACCCCCGACGCCACACCCACATCAAAGTCCGCAACGACTGACCCAGGGATCTGGCCTTCACCCTTAACAGCCGTAGCAGAGTCAACCGCAGTCAAAGTTTTTCCAGGAGCCTTCGCCCCCTCGTCCCTCTCTAGTACAGTCAGCAGGCTGTCAACCAAGGTGATGCGTTCCTCCAACCACTCCTTATCACCAGAACTAGTAAGCTTGGCTCTAAGTAGCGACAGCCTCATATGTAGATGGTTAAGCCGGGACAAATACCTAGCCCTCTCTCGGCCAGTGGGCGGCGACTCCAACCAGTCCTCCTGACTATTCTCAAAAGTCTCCAACTTAGCCTCCAAAATAGGCCTCTGTTTCTGGAACGTCAAATCTCTAGGCCAGGTAGTGTCCAGGTCCAATATTATCTCGCAGTTGCTTCCGCATGGACTCGCAGTCGGAACCCGGAGTAAGCCCACGAGCCAACAGCTCAAAATGGAGCTCCTCCTTCAATAAGTACTCAGGCACCAGAGAGACAGCATGATAACAAAGAAAGACACAGACTAACAAGCAACACACTGACTCGAAGTCAACGACTAACAAAGCAATTTATCTAAGGCGACAAGTGAATAACGCAGTGAACAACACTCTCAGCAGGGTCCCCAGAATTCCTGCCGTCCACGAAACACGGCAGCGAAACAAAAATACCACCACAAAACACTACGCCGTACCAGAACAAAACCAGGAAAAACAACGATGACAAGGTATAACAAAAACACACAAGT
Source organism: Homalodisca vitripennis (assembly GCF_021130785.1). Taxonomy (NCBI): domain Eukaryota; kingdom Metazoa; phylum Arthropoda; class Insecta; order Hemiptera; family Cicadellidae; genus Homalodisca; species Homalodisca vitripennis. The sequence goes on along the minus strand of NW_025781709.1, from coordinate 6,819 downwards.
AACAATAATCAGAAAATAATAAACCAGTTCACACACTTCCAGTTGATCGGCGATAAATAGCACAGCGAGGCGGCACAGGCGCAGGAAGACTCAATCTAATAACTCCAACTCATCCCTCTCACCACCAGTGGCAAAAAAAAACCCCGGCCCGCAGAGGGTAAAACACGTAACAACGCTCTGCTACCATATTGTCCCGAGTTAGCGAAACTAGACTTCACCGGAAGTCTCCTCAACCGCAACAGGAGGTCTCGGAATCGCGCCCCTCCTAAACTCGGAGCAAAGCATAAAAAAACAACCATATGCCACTAGTGAGAAGAGAGACAAAGAGAGGCAAAATTTCCAGTACATAATATAATTAAATAGGTAATAATAATAATATTCCTTTATTTCATAAAAAACAATTTACAACAATTGTATTGCAAGCGTCAGTAATGGTACAAAAAATACATCAGTTATTTGATGATTTGTCAACTAAAATTATTATTTAATGAAAGGCAATAATCAGAACCAGGGATTTTTCTCGTTGCTCTTAATTTTCAAAATTTTCATCCCAGCGGCCCATCATGAACTCATCAACAGAATAAAATGCCTTTGATACCAGGAGGTGTTTTAGACGAGCTTTGAATTTTTTTTGGATCATCGAGTTGTTTGATAACTTCAGGAGCCTATTGATTATTCTGACACCCAACTTGTGACGGCAAGTGTTCAAAAGCAATTGTTCTGTGTTGTTCGATTCTAAAGTTGTCCCTGCCTCTAGTCTCGTACTGATGGACATCCCTACCCTGCAGCAACTCACATTTGAGTCTACAGTACAGGGCGACATCGAGAATATAGAGGCAGGGTAAAGTCAGCAATCCAAGCTCCCTAAAGGAATCTTTACACGACTCTCTGGGGTTCAATTTTGAAAGAATTCTGACAGCTTTCTTTTGAGTTCTAAATACTCTTTCGAAAGGTGGCAAAATCTTTACACAAAAAACAATAAAATAAATTCCCTTGCCATAGAAGTAAATAAAATATTTAAACTGCCGCACCACGGTGCACCGAGTACCTTACAAACTAAATAACAAAATAAATAGAATTCCAATATTGACAATAACAAAATAAATAGCATTTGACATATAAATAACATAATAAATAGAAATTTGACACATAAATAACATAATTTATAGAAATTTGACATATAAATAACATAATAAAATATAGAAATTTGACATAAATAACATAGTTTCAGGTACGGCATGTAGGAAAAATTTTTAACTGGTAATTATTATGAACTGAGGGGAGAGAAAATGTTGTAGAATTTCTAGGCCCACTATTTTTAAAAGGTAATTTTGTTTCAAGTTTGTAGCAAAAAAAAAAAAAAATATTTAAAGCGGATTTTCGAAGGAGGCGGGGGCTTAGTTGCCTCCACGAATCCGAATTAAAGATGAAATCCTCCAATTCAGATCATGTCACTAAACTAAATAAATACTAGTTAATATTAACACTGGCCCTCCTCCAGATATAATATCTGGCAGGGCTCCATAAAACCCAATCCTCTCAAGTTCAGTACAAGAAGAAGGAAAAAACATTTTATATCCAACCTTGTTCAAGACGGAATGAAGTACAGACAGTCCAGTTGGATGACGGTTCAGTAGCGCTGGCAGGGCGAGGGCATTCTATTTTGGTTTAACAGTGCTGTTTCATTGGGCAGACTCGCCGCACCAGTCCTGTTGACGGCACTCACGGGGACCCTATTAAATGCCAACATAACCAGTACATATTCAGAAGAGTTTATAATTATTAGTTTATAATTAGTTATATAATTATGTTTGGCACAAAGTAAATATAAAATATTTAAATTTAACAATTAAAAATAACAATCTGTAGCTAACAGTGCCTTTTAAATATTGAAAAACTGTCTCCCGAAAATAACTCAAGACACCAAGTATTATAAGATACACTACTTGGTGACAATATTAAATATTACATACAAAACAAATTTTCAAATATTTAAACATTTACTTATAGGCTAGAACAGCCATATTAAATTATTCAGCTTGGTAACATTTACATGTAAAAATAATTCATTGTATTTTAATCATTCTATAATATTAATTGTAATGTAAATTATGTAATTTACAAATAATAACAGTACATTAATTCCCAAATAACAATAATTAAATTATAATCCAATACTAAGCCGTTCACGCTACTATAAAGCAAGTAATTAATTAAACAATAAAATAGAAATCATGAATGTTGCCACCCAATTTTTGCACGCAACACAAACCACGAGGTAACAAAATACGCAAAGTCTGTACCGTCTCGCTTACACTAAATAAAGACAAGGTGATTACTAAATAAATAATTTCCGTTCGCCGAACGGATCAATTAGAAAGCACTAGTGCAAAATATAATATTTCACTGGCATAGTTAATAAATAACAAATTAGAACGTTACGAAAGACAGGATAGGACACTTTGCGACACGAAAACGTACACAAGGAATACAAATTACTAAAATAAAAAATAAACTTCTTTTAACTAAGCAACGAAAATTATGTGTCTGCTTGGGAGAGAAAAATCACCAACTATTTTAAGTTAAGAGAGTGAAAGAGAAAAAACAATTACCTGCCGAAAGTCGGAGAATTAGCCAGCCATGGGCATCAGGACGAGCAGTCAACATCCAGAGATTCACGTCACCTCTGCCGAACGTGTCCGACCGCTCCGATCAGTAGCCGCTGCCGGTAATCAGCTTGTCAGTAATCGGTCAAGGCTAACCACCAGACCTCGACCAATCAATCCATCCAGGCAGAAAACTGGCGACTGACAAAAGTGGCCGAGGTGGGAAAAATAATAGACAAAACTATCTAAACTGAGCCCCGGCTCAAATGTTTGCATCTAAACACGTTAAAAGCGGCTATTGTCAACACATTAATTTAAATCAGAAATCGACAAGAGGAATTTTCAGATATATTTTTGTTTCCAAATAATGTTTATTTGAGTGTTAAACCACAAGGATAACTCATTACAATTTACTATTAATATTTATTAAGATAATTAAATTTGATACCATCATTTGAAACCATCTTTTCATAAATTAATTACGGTTCCAGCTTTCTTGTAAATGAAATTGTATATCTTACAACGCATAATGTCCAAAATTTTAAACGTGTACCATTTTCTTGCTTATAGTTTTTAAACGTCAAATAAATGTAAGATGTCACAGAGTATGGCGTTGATTTGTGAAACCCCCTTGAATACATCCTTCGTTGAAAACATCATAATCCTGAAGGATTTGTGAAAGGAAAATCGTTGAAGTATAAGTTCTGTAATCATGTGTAATACACTATACACATAGTAATTTTACTACTCATTTATAACGTAAAATTAGAGAAGGCATTTCCTACAGATGTGGGTAAACAATCCAACGAGTCATGAACTAAATATTATTATGCACAAATACGCAAGATTATGACAACCATCTAAGGCAGTAACCGGGTCAGTTCGGAGCTTATTGCTAGACAGGATATCCTTAGGATGCAAGCCAATCCGACCAAGTATTGAACTACAAAACAAAAACCTCAAACGTTAGTCTAGGTATAATCCCGTAGATATAAATCAAATTTAAAGCTTCAGCTGAAGATCAAAAGACCCTACGATAGGAAGCCTGCACTATATTAGTAACTATATCCCCTGGCAACAAACCTTTCCAGTAGTCGTCCCCATTCTGTCACCTATCAAGAACAACATTAGGAACTTGACTTGGCATCAAATCGCTGATAGAGCTTCCTCGACAAAAAAGGATCAATGGCCCACCATTATGCTCTCTTCCAAATGTGACCAGAGCAGCCTGGGCCGGGTCAACACAAATAAAATTCTATCTAACCAGTTTACTGCTCCCGTTAAGGTTTGCATTAGTCAAATCCGTGACTGTTATTTTAAATTTACCAGTCACAAGAATTATCATGTCTTCTCAACTGCATACATCTGTTGGAAAAGACCTCTACTGTTACAGACCTAAACATGTCCTCCATAACAAGAAGAAAGGACGCCATTCTATGGAGAGCCTTAAGTGGTACTTTCACTGATCCTTTCACCCCAAATAGTGGGTTTTACGATTCTAAATTATTAGTAGGAATTTATGATCCAAAAATTCATGTACTGTTGAATATTAAATGTACATGAAAATTTTAGTTATTTAATTCTGTAAATAGAGATTCCGGAAAAAAGTGAGAAATATTATTACAGAAAGGTGTCAATGTATTAGATTCCAGAGAAAAGTTTTATTACTTTCTTGATAAAAAGGATAATAAAATTACTGATTGTTCCTTACTAAAAGTTCTGTTGCAATTTTAAACATGATGAGAATTGTTTTCATTATTAGATAACAAAGAAATCAGAGCAGTTTTTATGGTTTAATTTTGTAAAACCAATAGTCGAAATGGTCGTTTTATTGTCCACTCTATTGCTTCAAGGACTTAAAACTAAAAAAACAAACGGAATTACACGTATTTAAAGGCTTAGAACTAATAAACATTTGTTCTGACCATTAATAAGTTCTTTATATCCTGATGTGATTAAAATGTTAGTCTCAGAACTAAAACGAATAATAGGCGACTTATAATATATAATAAATGAAGGAAAAACTACAACTTGCTGGAAAGCACTAAATGTATAGATACTGTTAAGACATTTACATTATAAAGAAGTTGTGTACTGGAGTTATTCTGCTATTGCTGTACTTTACGAGGGTGTCGATTCAATTTAGAAGTTCAGCAGACGCATTTTTATAGGAATTATTTATTCTAGTTTACCACGACACAGAAGTTATTATTAGTGATAGCAAGAATACTATTAGAAGATGGAAATTAAATCCAAGTAAGATGTTTGATTACTGCATCATTTTAATTTGCCATGTCTTATCTCTTTTACTGTCGATGCGTGCTCTGGTGAATGTTTACGTAACTAACGGAATTAGTTAGGAATTGTAGACTATATCTTTCTTTTAAAATTATTTGAAACCTTATTTTAAATTATTATGTTTTAGACATCAAACGTGATGTAGTTGTGTATTACTAATGTTAGTCTGGTAATATAAACTATTTTAAACTAAACATAATACTTAGCCTAACAAAAAAGTCCAAACAGTTGCTCGAAGAGGTACGTTAGAACATTCTTCTCATAAAATATTAAATATGTATCATAAACCATGCAAAACAGTTCTAAAACTGCTTTGACAACTGGCACGTGGTCTGACGAGAGATTAGACACTGCAAACACCTCGATGTGTCCGTCCAGCGAGCCAGCTAGACCGATGTCCAGTATGTCCGGGAGGTGCCGTCCATTGTGATTGTAGTGCGTGGGCTCCTCCTCACGTTGCCCGATCCACCTCCACGACCCGCCCAGTGACATCTGGTGTGCCACAGGGATCAGTCCTCGGCCCGATCCTGTACTGTGGTACACAAACGGACTTTCCGGTCGCTCCGAGAGTGCAGCTCTCCCTGTACGCGGACGATGCGCTTCTCACGGCCACTTCTGCCAACCTGAGGATGGCTGGGTTCTACATCCAGCGGCAGCTGCACCTACTGGAGCCCTGGTTGACCAAGTGGAGGATCAAGGTCAACGTTGACAAATGTGAAGCCATAAACTTCACGAGGACAAGGAGACAAGCGGACGGCCGTCACCTGTCACTCAACGGCGACGACATACCGTGGAAGACTTCAGTCAAGTATCTGGGGGTACTCCTGGACTCCAAGCTGACCTTCACACCCCACGTCAAGAGGATCTGTGGCCAAGCGAGGAAGGGCTTCGGCAGCATCGGCCCCTTGCTCAACTCCACGAAGTTACCGACCAGGACGAAGGTCCTGCTCTACACGGCTCCTGATACGACCAGTGCTCACATATGCGGCCCCAGCATGGTACCACCTCACCTGCAAGACCGCAAGGAGGCAGTTGCTCGCTGTCCAGAGCGTGTGTCTCCAGCGGGCCACTGGGTCGCCCTGGTTCGTGAGGAACACCGTAGTCAGGGCTTCGTCCAACGTCCCTACCATTCAGGAGCTTCGTAGAAGGCCTGACATCGAGCCTTGAGGAAGCTGCAAAGACCTCACCGTGGGATCACATCCGTGAGCTTCGCGCCCAGGAGGTCCCCCAACTGCGTCTTCCTATGGATGACTGATGACATCGACTACAACTTCGACTGCACCACGACACTTCACCCCACTGACAGGTAGCGAAAGCTACTAGGGCTATGACCCTCGAGACACAAGGCAAAAGCCTAACTGGCAGAGGCCTTGAAAGATGTGGGGGATCCACCCCTCCACAGTCACAGCGACTTGATGTGGAGTACTTCAGTCAAGTACCTGGCGGTATTCCTGGACTCCAAGCTGACCTTCACACCCCACGTCAAGAGGATCTGTGGCCAAGCGAGGAAGGGCTTCGGCAGCATCGGCCCCCTGCTCAACTCCACGAAGTTACCGACCAGGACGAAGGTCCTGCTCTACACGGCTCTGATACGACCAGTGCTCACATATGCGGCCCCAGCATGGTACCACCTCACCTGCAAGACCGCAAGGAGGCAGTTGCTCGCTGTCCAGAGCGTGTGTCTCCGGCAGGCCACTGGGTCGCCCTGGTTCGTGAGGAACACCGTAGTCAGGGCTTCGTCCAACGTCCCTACCATCAGGAGCTTCGTAGAAGGCCTGAAATCGAGACTTGAGGAAGCTGCAGAGTCCTTACCGTGAGATCACATCCGTGAGCTTCGCGCCCAGGAGGTCCCCCAACTGCGTCTTCCTATGGATGACTGATGACATCGACTACAACTTCGACTGCACCACGACAC
>NW_025781708.1:0-40587 GCF_021130785.1 Homalodisca vitripennis | reverse complement strand
AAACTAAATTACTCTTTATCATCTTCATTTTTATAATAGATCACTAACATTACAGTTTTACAAAACTTTAGAACAGGTTTATAGGCTAAATTAATACAATAGTTTTTCCTATCAATTGTGATAAAACATATTGTATATTGTATGTATATATATATATATATATGAAATTATACTTAATTTCATCTTTCTTAATTATAACATACGATATTAGGACATTATAACCATATTTTATTGAAAATATCTGTTACCATAGAGTTAGTTATCAGTATCCGTTAGTATATATTAAACATTTAAAATATAGGCTCTAAATGCACCACACAACTAAAATAAAAAATAGTTTTTTTCCTACAATTGAAACATTTAAAAAAATGTACTTCTAATTTTTTTTTAAAGGAGAAGCCGATCTCCTTGAATTGATTCTCAAACCAACTCATTATATATCAATTTTTTGGCATTATCAAGTAACCAAATAATTTTTTAAGGAACCATTTGGTATAAGATTGACTTCTCAGTCAATTCTTTTTTTTGTATTTGACGTTGCAATAAATCATTGAATTCATAGAACACAATTAAAACAAACTTAAAACATTATATTTGAAAAATAATACCAATAGTTTTTTCTAGCGTCTGCATTTTATTATTTTTTTTTTGCTGCAGTATATTAAGTGGCCACCACGACAATTGAATCATCAATACTCGTAATTATGGATATTTATAAGAAACGAATAATTATACTAAACTTCTGGACACTGCCGTCCATTACTCTAAATACCATTCATATGATTTTTACTTTGAAAGAATAAAATGTCAAACCGAATTACGTTCAGACTTAAACAATCTTGTTTTTTATGTAAAATAAAAACAGCTATAAATTATTAATTATGAATATCTATAGATCAAGTGTTTTTAAATACTCGAAGTTTATATATTGATTTGATGGTAATTATCATATTAACCGCCGGGGCGGAAAAATACGAGTTTTGCGTTTTTAACTTATTGGAATCGTCCTATATAAAAAAAGTATAAGGTTTGATGGGGTGGAAATGAGAAATAACGAAGTTTCTAGAAAATTAAAAAATTAAAATAACTTTCCGAGTAATAATATCTCCATGTTCTACATCCACGTTCTAGCGTCACGTGACCTTTTGTGGCCAATGATTGAACCTCGTGATGACGTCATCGGTTGCGCCGCCATCTTTGCAAACGTAAAATGAGAAATTACAGAAATGAGCAGAATTTTTATGATCAAAATTAATAATGTTTTTTATCTTCTAATTTCGAGAAAAAAAAAATTAATTACGAGTGCCTCCGGCCATCAGCGCGGGCTTCGGCAGCACCTTCGGTGCTGCCCCCGCGCTGATGTCAATAAAAGAAAAACATCCCTCGAGATAGTACCTAATCAGTAAAATATAAAATTCTAGAGGGGCTGATCAAAAATATAAATTGAAATGTAATGCAAAGGCAATTATGTAAAAGTTTAAAAACTAAATAAATCAATCATGAAAAAACTCAAATATATAGATGGATATTAACAGAGAACACTTACCATTAGTGTGTTGGCGGATATAGCTAAACAGCAGCAACAAAAAAAAGTGGTCTATCACAACGAAACGACACAGTCTCTCCCGGTTTAAAAAACACCACTCGACCGCACGACGAACAAATACACTCATTTTTAAAAAATGCCCTGTTCTATAAAAAAAGAGATTAATTTTCGTTTCGGTTAGAAACGTAAGCTCTTTACGTGCCCTACGAAACACTCCGACACACACAATTCACTAGGGTTGGTTGAACTAGTGGATGGTTTGATTCATCATTGTAAACTCACTCACTCAATCCGACCTACTGAACACGATATCTTGTGTAGAACTGACCTATGCCCCGGACAACTCAGATAACAGGTATTGCTATCAGGCTGCTATCAGTCCCGGCCGCAGATAATATTCAAGTAAACAGATTATCCAGACACAGCACACAAACTGAACATTAAAACATTAGAAACTTTACCACTTATCAATATACCCCCTAAAATCATGTTATTTGTCATTTGCACCCCCTAGTACTATATATATTTTTTGTTCAGGAGGGTGAGCAGAATACGTTGGTAACGTCAAATTCGTGATTTGCCGCCCCGGCGTTTTAATCTTACTGGTACCGATTTGATTGTCGTGATGACGCCGCTTATTATACTGTGCAGCCCCTTTTTTTTTTCAGTAGTTTTCTTGGCATTCATATATACGATGTAGTTGGCTCTAAAACGAACAAAACTGTCCATAAGATCTTTTAATGAAAGGAATTTTTTTAAAATTAAGTGGTAGTTGATAAACTAAAATGTCTACCCATTATACTTCATATCAAGTTAAACTTAGGAAAAAGAAAGCATAGGCCTAGCTCATTTACTTTTTACTGTTTTAAACCCATCATACCTGTGGTAGAAGTTTTGCTTGAGTACCAATCATCGTTGATAAATTGTTTGTCCACTGCTTGTAAAAACTTAGACCGATCTTCATCAGATGATGTTTCATCGTCCATTTTAACCTTTAAATGTGTATGTAAATACTAATCCTACTGGTTTATTGTAAACTAGAGCTAGTCTAGCATCAAGTTTAAAAAAATTATTATATAAATTGTCAATAATCATAGTTAAAACAAAGAAGTTTTTAAATGTTATCATCAGATATGGTATACCATTTTCCTCTTGTACTCGGTCAATGCCAATTAATTTTTGTTTTCGAAACAACTCAAACTTAAATCCATTCTGTATGTTGTTTTTCGTTCACGTGCATCACTCGTTAGCTGTCTGCTACGGAGCTGGTTTTTATTTGCATATTTGCAAGCTTTGGTTATTCATCATAATGTTTTTACTGTTGTCTATTTTGTAATTACTATGTAATTTTAAATTATTTTAACTGTAGTTTTATAGATAAGATAATTAAGTGACAATTTGCATATAATAGTATACAACTTAATAGTGAATCTTTTTGTAAGCAGCAAAGCATAGTTTAAAACCAGGAAAATATTCCTTGAAAAACAAAGGGGTCTTTGTGACCTCTTATTACACAGGTGAACATATAAAATACCTTTTACAACGTAGAGCTGTATCTCAGAATTAAGTAAATCGAGGAATGATTTAAAACTATATACATTATTTAAGGATCGTAACCTTCTATCAACGTGTTTAACTAGGTATTTCACCTCCTGTAACTTGGGGCAACTGCACATTGTTAGTTGAGACTGGAGGGCATGCATGTGCCCTTAGAGCGCGAGTCGTGTGTAGCTATTTAGTTTGATTTATTTTTATTTTCTATTTACTGAGCTAGGTAAATAATTCATTTAGACTTAATTGTTGCATTTGAGATGCAACAGTAAGATTTCTTTGAGAGGCGAGGAAAGATGTGTCGTCATGGAATGTTGCTACTATTATTCCTGGGGTCGCTAGAAGATCGGCTGAAAATAATGAATATAACAGGTTCAACCACATTTTCCCTGAGCCACTTCTAACTCAATTCTATACTCAAGGCAGAATATACACCCAGGAACTTATGCTCTTCAAATACGATTTGAGAAGTTTACAAATACGTATGTTGTAATGAAGATTTTATCTTAAGAAGAAGGCCTTAATACCATGCATTATTGAGAGCTTGACTTATGCCAAGAAATCCTCTGAACACACAGAGCTTGAACACTTATTTTCCAGTTGTCAAGCTCTTGATTATGATATCCATTATCTATGGACCTGCTTCAGCATTGAATGGTCTTGACAGAAGCTTTTAAACGTCTTTAGACATTATGGGAAGATGACTACTGTACTTTGTCCATTAAGATGTAATTTCATAAGCGGCATTGCCAGGTTTTTGTATTACATATTCGCCACTTTCCGTTGAGAAGGGTAGTATTCCAATCTCAAAACTGAATTTAAAATCATTATCATTAAAATTGTAACCTTTTATAGAAAGTTCCCTGACAAACTGCCTGCTATCGTCATAACCTGGGGCTTTATTTGGACACACTGCTTTATGTATAGCATTCCGGCCTATCGGGTTTTGTTGGTTTCAGTCGTGTTGGTATGTAACTGTATAATACTTTTTGACAAATCTAACGAACTGTGTTGTTTTTTTTATCTTCTGGCGATGGTATCTTTATACCGAAACTCGTTAACAGCTTTTTAAATATTGGATTGTATGACATGGTACGTTTTAAAGTACAGTTTGTTGTTCTTATTACATATTCACCGAAATTGATCGGAATGGACATTCCGAAAATAAAACATACATTAAAAACAATATTGCACCAAAAACAGTGGAAATATTTTCATTCGCAAAATTAATATATTTTTATATTTAAAGCCAGATTTTCATTCACTCTAAAAAAATATGCAAATTCTACAATGAACTATGAAAAGAAAAATTAAATATGAACCTTGCTCCATTAAATAATATTACAGATACTTTATATAGCCATGTCTAATTAAAGCCATTATTAGGCCTTATTTACAATGTTGCAGTTGCACACTTGTAGAAAATGAGTATTTATCATTTGCCACCCCTCCTCGCGGGTTAGCAATATTGTCGGCCTCGCTCAGTGGAGAAGGGCGTGAGTATTGGTAGAGCGCCAGGACAACCAAGTTCTTGCGCAGTGACAGAGGACTACTAAGATTGACGGATACCCAGATGGTTACGGTTTGCTCGGTAATAAGGGCGCCACCTTGTTGATGGGATGTGATAGTCGCAGGTCTCCAACAAGGAACAGTTTCCTGCCCTCAGGTATGCTCAATCGAGACCACTACCATGCACGCAAGAACTATTAGGTTTACGACACTAAGCCTTAGGTACTTAAATTAGCCACAGATTTCGGTTGATTATTATCTAATAGTAAGTTGCAAGGTCTCTAATTAAATATCAGGCAATTAGAAATTAAAACCAATATTTCACATATTTCATTCTGTATTGCCTATTTCTCTCACAGTGCTAAGGTCTTAAACTAAATAAACAAATATATATTTAACTTAAATTAAATTTAACTCATTGGCCAATTGAAATAAAAATACTAAAAATTATTACGGTAGGAGCGCTCCCGATTACTAATACAAAATTACAGTGGCCAAAATCATGATGACCATATTCCTGAACTACAAAATTACAAAACAATAATTCACATGAATACGTAATGGCTAGACATTAAATTAAGTTGAGTCCCATTTGTCAAAGTTCGGAACTGGATCCACCCTGATGCAGTTATTCAGGCCTAGTCCGATAGGTAGAGGCTCCACAATGACATTGACGGAGTTAGTCCGACCTCCCAGGGGAGCACGATGGAATAAGTAGTGTAAAGTCTACTCACCAACTGGGCGGACCCAAAACACACACACGAGCCGTCGATTGTATCGTCCGTGCAATCCAATATTGAAACTTTAATTTCATAAAGTCAGTTTTATTCATTTTTCTGCGGCTCGTTGAAATCAGTAAACACTACTTATATTCAATCATGAAAACAATGCCAAACTTAACTTAAAAGAAACCAGCTGACTAAAACAGCAACATCTGTCACTATTGTTGGTGTGTCTAACATACTCGTATTTAGCTTACAGCGGCCAGTAAAATGTAAAGAAACGTTTAATGTATAACATAAAGTACCTTAAAAAAGCGCAGAATCTGTCAATTACAATGATATAAAATATTGGTCTTAAACACAAAGCATAATTATTCTGACACAGAAAAAATTAATTACGTTTGTTCTTACTTAAACTAATTAATTACAATAATTATAGTAAAGTGTATTGAAGTGCATTAACATAATGCATTAATGTATGCACTTTCACGGCAATGGTAGGTATAAATTTCATGACAACTGCCTTTACATTATTCTGAGTAAAACTAAATAATATACAAACATTAGGACATAAAGTTACCGATTCAATTATTTATAGAAACAGTTAACAAGTTTAGTAAGGAAATTTATGAGAGACGATGCAATTGTTACGAGATAATATCTCGGCCTAATTATGTACAATTTACAGAAACAATATGTGGTTACAGTATTTGACACTATGAACACGTATTTACAACTATTTATCTCCGTGAACTATTAAAAGACTAGATTAGTATTAATTTATTACAGATAACATATTCATTTCCTACGTTTATCGACAGGACTTGACAATCTTACTACGAGGCCCAAGGCTTAGTTTACCGTAGATATTTAATTCTGTAAAGACAAAATTATTATACTGAAATCTTACTAACTGACATACGCAAGCGACAAAATATCAATGGCATGGTAATGGCTCACCTTAGCCTAACTCCTTTATTTGAACAGCTGATTGGCGTCTAATCAGTGACCGTTCTGTTATTGCAGCAACAATGACGCATTCATTTGGATGTAAAATTTCGTTATGTAGAGTGATCAGTTCCTACATAACAATTGCTCAGGTAAAACAGAAAAGTACAACGTCACAAACACCCCCCATCCGGCAGAAAATTTCCCAAATTTTCTTCACTGCCGAAATTTCTTAAAGTCCGACACATGCCACTGGCCTATCTTCTTGCCGTCCATGTCCGCCAGCTTATAGATCAGAGGAGATATACCTGTTTCAACTATTACGTAGGGTCCAACATAGCGTGGTGCTAGTTTGGTTGCAAAGTAGTTAGTAGCATCAGACTGTACAAAGTTTCTTTTCAAGACGACGTCCTCCCACTCTATAAGTCACAGGTCGTCTGCGCAGGTTATAGCGTTTAGCATTTTTTTCATGGGCTGTTTTCAGTCTCTCTGAAACCTCTTGGAATATGTCCTTAAGCTCTCGTAGTTTCTCACTAAAGGGACCACAATCCTCAGTAGAGGGTACAACCCGAACCATCGTTAAGAACTTCATATCCGTCTCCCGACGTAGCGAGTTCTCGCCCAAAGTTCAAAAACGCGGGTGAATGCTGTGTCACCTCATGATGCGCGGTGCGGAGTGCAAAACCTATTTTTTGGAAATGAATTTGTCCCATTCCCGGTGGTTGTCTGTTACATAAGCTCGCAACATAGCAACGATATCCCGATTAACCCTCTCTGCCGGGTTCGCCTGTGGGTGTCGACTTGCGTTCAGTAGTATCTTGACATTGTACTGTTTGGCAAGGTCCTTCACTGGTTTCCTTTCCCGATGAACTCAGACCCGTTTATCACATATGAAGTACCGTGGTACTCCGTAAACCATAAAGATGTCCTCTTCCGGGTGTTGAGACACGAGCCTTGCCGTAGCAGCTCGGAGAGGTCGTAGGACTGAGTACTTAGTAAAAGTGTCCAGTAATAACCAACAGGTACTTAAAGCCTCTTACTGATCGTGGCAGAGGGCCAATCAGGTCTGCAGCGATCATCTGCCATGGAGAATCAACTGCACGTCTGCTGCCCATAACGCCCGCAGGGAGTTGTTGGTCGTACTTAGTCCGTTGACATACAGCACATTTTGAAACATAAGTGGCTACATCCTTCCGCATTTTTGGCCAATAGTACAGCTGTTGAATACGTTTATAGGTCTTTGAACACACCTTGATGTCCAGCAGTTGGAGTATCGTGGCATTCGAACAAGGCCTGGGATCTGAGATCTTTTGGAAGTACCAATCTCCAGTTATCTTGGTGAAGTGAGGGTTCCAGTGTGCTCACATTCTTCCACAGTTTTCTCCTCCTGAGTTCGCCACTGACAATATTTTTGAGGGCCCATTTTTAACCTTTTCCAACATTCCTTTGTACCACTGGTCCTGTATTGTAGCTGGTATCTCAATCAAGTCACAATGAATCACGTCTGGATGAGAGGGATCAGTCGATATCGGTGGAGTGGTCCGAGAGAGAAGATCTGGCACAACGTTCTCTTGCCCCTTACGGTGTACTAGGTGAAAATCATAGGGCTGCAATCGCAAAGCCCAACGAGCCAGACGTCCTGTCGGGTCCTTCAAGTTACTTAGCCAAAGCAAACTATAGTGGTCTGTCACGACCGTGAACCTGGTTCCTTCCACGTAAGGCCGGAATTTCTCCACAGCAAAGATCACCGCAAGGCACTCCCTTTCAGTGGCCGAGAAGTTCTGCTCTTGCCGAGTTAATGTGCGGCTGGCATAGGCAACAACACTTTCTCCTTGCTCACTGTCTTGGCTAAGAACAGCGCCGATCCCCACGCCTGAGGCGTCACAGGAGATTGTGAAAGGCTTCGAAAAGTCTGGACAGGATAATATTGGAGCGCTAATCAGGCAGGATTTTACGTCCTGGAAGGCCATCTCGGCTTCTGGAGTCCATTCGAACTGATTTCTTTCTCTCCGTTTCAGTAAGGAAGTCAAAGGAGTCATACGTGACGCAAAAGTAGTTGGGAATGAAGCGTCTGTACCACGAGGCCATTCCAGTAAATTGACGAACCTCCTTTTGGTTCCGGGGGATTGGGATATCCACAATCGCCTTTACTTTTTTCAGGGTCGACTCGCAAACCCTCCCCACTGACAATGTAGCCCAGGTACTTCAGTTCTCTCCTGCAAAACTTGCACTTTTCTCTATTGAGGGTGAGCTTTGCTTCACGAACTCTTCTAAATATCTCTTTCAAGGTTTTAAGATGGGACTCAAATGTAGATGTCACAACTATAATGTCGTCTAGATAGACGAAGACATTCGGCTCCAGCTCTGGTCCCAAGACTGTGTCCACGAAGCGCTGCCATGTTGCGGGAGCTCCGCACAGACCAAAGGGCATCGTGACGAACTGGTATAAGCCACGACCCGGTATTGCAAACGCGGTCTTCTCCTTACTTGCCTCGTCTAGTTCAATTTGCCAATAGGCGCTCTTAATGTCCAGGCTAGATAAGAATCGAGCATCTCTCAATCTATCCAGGATAGCGGTCACCTGTGGTAGAGGGTAGGCGTCCTTTCGGCTCACTGCATTTCACCGCCCTGAAGTCCACAACAAACCTTTTACTGCCGTCAGGTTTATCCAGTAACATAATTGGCGAGGACCAGGCGCTTTGTGAAGGCTCTACAACCCCTAACTGCAACATGCGGTCTAGCTCCTCATTGATGAGTTTTTGACGAGCAGGGGATACATTGTAGTACCGCTGTTTGGTTGGTGGCACACCCCCAGTGTCGATGACGTGCTTCACACGGTCTGTTCTAACCCAATGTTGATGGCTCATCCTCGAAATGCTCCTCGAGAAGATCTTGTAGCCGTTTTCTCTCTGCTAGAGAGTTAGATTGTCTTCCGATGTGATTCCCTCAACATAACCACAAAATAAATCCACACTCTTCGTTGCAAAGTCCCACTTCCGATTGCGCATATCCGCAACAATGTGCATTATTTCCCAGAAGTCGATGCCTAGGATTAAGGTATGCTGCAGTGATGGTACAACGCAAACCTTTAGACTTTTAGTACGGCCCTGTAAAGTTATGGGTAGATTGACAAAGCCCTGGACCTCATGGCGTGTTGAGTCGGCTGTTTCTACAAAACGCCCACTGGCACTCTGAAAGCGAGCGGGAAACTGATTCAAAATCCACATTCCATGTCCACCTAAAAAACGTTTGGGAAGCTCCCGAGTCTAAGAGGGCGGTAACTTCACGGCCAAACACCCTCACTTTCAAATAAGGAAGGCCTATGGTCTTCTTGTTGGCTATGAATGACATAGTTTATGGCCGGGATGGTCTCAGTATCCAAGGAGCCAGAACCACCTACTTCCTTTCTGACCCCTTGCCTTGCCCGTTTTTTTGAGCAGCATTTTACACAGTCTCGTTTAAATACGTCCTCCTTTCCACAACCAAAACAAAACCTTCGTTTTGGTTTACTACAAAACCTGAAGCGGTGGCCCTTATCTCCACAATTCCAGCAGACAGGGTCCTGGCGGTCTGAATTTGCAGATTGTACGCTGGCCACACGTCCGGATAAAGGTTTTCGTGGGTGGTTTCTGATCGTGATAAGCAAGGTCTGGTTTCAAGGGTATTTTCCCTTGTAGTTGCGGGCCTTATTCTAACCATACTTAGTCGGCCCGCTTCGGCTCTACGTCCCATGGATCTCAACTGTTCAAGAGTTTGAATGCTGCAAAGTGCCAATCGATCTTGCAGCTGAGGGTGCAGGTTATTATAGATCTGTGCTAAGCGAGTAGGTTCAGGAACAGCTACTGCTAATCTTCCATATAAACCCTCCATAGCGGCTATATACAGATCTATCGGCTCATTATCTCCCTGCAGCCGGTTAAAGATTTCCTGATGAAGTCTTATGTCATAATCCGCAGGCTGAAAGACTTCTTTGAGCTCCCTCGTCAACTGATGCCATGACTGAATCCGAATAGACGCAGCACGGTACCAGACAACAAGCGCTGATCCGGCAAATAAATCAACCGCAGACTCATATAGCTCTTGATGTGTGACTCCTCTTGCCCGACGAAGTTCTTCTACTCTCTCAAGAAATGCAGCGATACTTGGTCCGGAGTTTGTCAAACTTTAGCCCCCACTTGTAGACTGGGACATATCTGGGCCGGGAAACTAGCGTCTGTGTCGTTTCGAGTTAGTGAAAATCTGGGAAGGTAGTCGTCCTCTGGAGGTCCTCTTCTTTCTTGACCTCTCAATTCCTCGTGCGGGATTCTTTCTTCTGTTCTCTGTTGAGGTCCTCGAAGTCGCAGTTCTTCTAACTTAAATTTCTCTTCTTGCTGTCTTCGGGCTTCTTGCAGTCGTCCTTCTTCTTGTTTCCATCTTGCCTCCTGTTTTCTTCTTTCTTCTTGTAGTTTTCTCTCTTCTTTTTGGAGCCATTCCTCTTGGTGACGCCTTTCCTGTTGTAGTTTTTTTTCTTCCCTATTCCGCCATTCCTCTAGAAGTTTCCTTTCTGTCGCCAGGTTCTCGTCGTCTTCAGTGGTTTTATTTGGTTTAAATGCCAACTCTAAAGTTTTGGGCAGTTCAAAATTAGTTTCTTGTGCTCCATCCTCTGGTAGTTGAAGCTGTTGAAAACCACCTGCCGATGTCCTGGGATCCGGTTGGTTCTTAGAATCAGAAGTCCCTCTAAAAGAATCCAATAGCTCCTTACTTCTACTCAGCAACTTTTCCTTACTTTCCGATTGCTCACTATCGGAAGATGCTCCAATCGGAATTCTCTCCGCTCGGAGATATAGATGCCAAAGACGAGCCACAATACGAGGAAACTCGTTGTCATTATTCGTGCCTTCGTAATCACTCACTAGCGAAGATAAGTCCTGGTACTTCCCTTCGCATTCCTCCAATTCCGCATCGGCATCCAAAGAGTTTACAACGGTTTCATCAACCTGGGTATCAGCCGAAAAACATTGAGTCAGACGCTTCCTCAGTTCATTAGCGTTGCCATCGGTATCAACATTCCTAATTTTAAGTTCGTAGATAACCTCAGTCTTACGAAGATGATACGCATTCATCGTGAGGTAGGATACTAAAAATTCACCAGATAACCAGAATAATTCATACAGCCCACATGGAAATATCACCTCGCACTAAGTTTAGCCAATCCTAAATATGCAGTTCTTTCCAACCAAATAACAACACTAGAATGCAACCAACGATTATGTAAGTTCACATCATCCTCAGTTTGTCATACCGGGGAAAGTTCAAATCCAAAACAAAATTATTTTATTTTATGTTTCGCAAAGAGGTATTTTTCCAATATTTAACTTAAGATCATGAACACTAGCAAAATTTAACACATAACCATTAACAAGACATTACCAGTGTTTCCCAATACTAACAAACAACAAAAATACTAAATACTATCTTTCAAAAATATTTACACTACAAGTTCAGTACAATTTTATATTCTGTGAAAGTCAGGTGCTAACACAAGGGGCCCCACGTTGGGCGCCAGTTTGCCACCCCTCCTCGCGGGTTAGCAATATTGTCGGCCTCGCTCAGTGGAGAAGGGCGTGAGTATTGGTAGAGCGCCAGGACAACCAAGTTCTTGCGCAGTGACAGAGGACTACTAAGATTGACGGATACCCAGATGGTTACGGTTTGCTCGGTAATAAGGGCGCCACCTTGTTGATGGGATGTGATAGTCGCAGGTCTCCAACAAGGAACAGTTTCCTGCCCTCAGGTATGCTCAATCGAGACCACTACCATGCACGCAAGAACTATTAGGTTTACGACACTAAGCCTTAGGTACTTAAATTAGCCACAGATTTCGGTTGATTATTATCTAATAGTAAGTTGCAAGGTCCTCTAATTAAATATCAGGCAATTAGAAATTAAAACCAATATTTCACATATTTCATTCTGTATTGCCTATTTCTCTCACAGTGCTAAGGTCTTAAACTAAATAAACAAATATATATTTAACTTAAATTAAATTTAACTCATTGGCCAATTGAAATAAAAATACTAAAAATTATTACGGTAGGAGCGCTCCGATTACTAATACAAAATTACAGTGGCCAAAATCATGATGACCATATTCCTGAACTACAAAATTACAAAACAATAATTCACATGAATACGTAATGGCTAGACATTAAATTAAGTTGAGTCCCATTTGTCAAAGTTCGGAACTGGATCCACCCTGATGCAGTTATTCAGGCCTAGTCCGATAGGTAGAGGCTCCACAATGACATTGACGGAGTTAGTCCGACCTCCCAGGGGAGCACGATGGAATAAGTAGTGTAAAGTCTACTCACCAACTGGGCGGACCCAAAACACACACACGAGCCGTCGATTGTATCGTCCGTGCAATCCAATATTGAAACTTTAATTTCATAAAGTCAGTTTTATTCATTTTCTGCGGCTCGTTGAAAATCAGTAAACACTACTTATATTCAATCATGAAAACAATGCCAAACTTAACTTAAAAGAAACCAGCTGACTAAAACAGCAACATCTGTCACTATTGTTGGTGTGTCCTAACATACTCGTATTTAGCTTACAGCGGCCAGTAAAATGTAAAGAAACGTTTAATGTATAACATAAGTACCTTAAAAAAGCGCAGAATCTGTCAATTACAATGATATAAAATATTGGTCTTAAACACAAAGCATAATTATTCTGACACAGAAAAAATTAATTACGTTTGTTCTTACTTAAACTAATTAATTACAATAATTATAGTAAAGTGTATTGAAGTGCATTAACATAATGCATTAATGTATGCACTTTCACGGCAATGGTAGGTATAAATTTCATGACAACTGCCTTTACATTATTCTGAGTAAAACTAAATAATATACAAACATTAGGAACATAAAGTTACCGATTCAATTATTTATAGAACAGTTAACAAGTTTAGTAAGGAAATTTATGAGAGACGATGCAATTGTTACGAGATAATATCTCGGCCTAATTATGTACAATTTACAGAAACAATATGTGGTTACAGTATTTGACACTATGAACACGTATTTACAACTATTTATCTCCGTGAACTATTAAAAGACTAGATTAGTATTAATTTATTACAGATAACATATTCATTTCCTACGTTTATCGACAGGACTTGACAATCTTACTACGAGGCCCAAGGCTTAGTTTACCGTAGATATTTAATTCTGTAAAGACAAAATTATTATACTGAAATCTTACTAACTGACATACGCAAGCGACAAAATATCAATGGCATGGTAATGGCTCACCTTAGCCTAACTCCTTTATTTGAACAGCTGATTGGCGTCTAATCAGTGACCGTTCTGTTATTGCAGCAACAATGACGCATTCATTTGGATGTAAAATTTCGTTATGTAGAGTGATCAGTTCTACATAACAATTGCTCAGGTAAAACAGAAAAGTACACGTCACACATTATGGATTTATCATTGTGGCAAAATGGCAGGTGTGATCATAACTACACTCCTAATTTATTACACTGTGAGTTATATTGAAATAAAAATAATTCATTTACAGTTACATTGTAAAATAATCGAATTTGTTCATACTCAGTATGTTACTTAAATACTATGTTACTATAATGTATATAAATAGATGTGTTTGTGTGTGTGTGTGTGTGTGTGTGTGTGTGTGTGTGTGTGTGTGTGTGTGTGTGTGTGTGTGTGTGCGCGCGCGCGCGCGCGCGCGCGTGTTAGTTTAATTTTTTACGAGGTTGAGTGGTAGAGAGGACTTTATAGTCCTAATTTCGCCTCTAATAAAGACATTTTTAATTTAATTTCATTTCATTTTCATTTTTACTTTAAGAATCCTTTATATATTTGTTGAATAAATATTAAGTTTACAGACTATTACTTTAATTAAATAAAATTAATGGTGGCAATAGTCAAATGGCCAAACAGTGTTTTGTTTTCAGAAAAAAAATTGATCTAAGTTTCTTAGCAGGAAGATTTGTCGTCCAACTACGGAAATAATTGTCGTTTAAATCCAGAAAGAATGGCTCTTTCGCTATTTTTAAATTTAAAAGTACAGCTCTAAATGCACTAACCATTCGAGTATGTTTGGCTCTTACAAATTTGCCCGCATTGCTGGTGACAAACGTTAGACATCTCTCGAGAAAGTATCTATTAGGCAACTCAAAATTCCAAATGGTCTGATCACAAATATGCCTCCTGCAATCAGTGCAACTCCTTCTGTACTACCGTAGCCTGCATTTCAAAATACGTAATTTTAAACGAATGTATACACGAAATATTTAATTTGTTTTATAAGAGATAAAATAAAATATTTAAAACAAGCTTTTTCAGTACCCAAATACGGCAAGCATTATTTAATAAAACAAAACAAGCAGAGGATTAAGGCATTGAAAATTGTAATTTAAAAGTGTAAACATTTTAAGAGGCTTTCTTCCCGTGTTTGGACATTTATTAACTTCCCTTTTATAAACACGTAAAAAAGGAAAAATAAATTACTGCTGAAAATAAAAAAAGCTTTCACTTTCTCTAAAGAATCTATTTTAAAAACCTTGGGTATTTTAAAAATTTATAGGTAGGTAGTAAGTACATTAATATTAACCTTATTTAGTTAAGACTTAATTTCCAGAATATATACATTGCATCCATTTGAGGATTTTGTGGCCGAAATTTTGTTCGATAAAGCTAGTTCTAACCATTACAGAATAAAAGGCGCTACTCTACTCTGATAAACCCTTTGTTCTGAGCTATAACCCTTTTAAATTGCATAGTAATTACTTAATTTTTATTAATTAAATTGAAAATGTAGTGTGTTTTTCATTATTGTAAGTGTTTACTAAATATAAGTGTGTTTACTAGTTTTCTGTAATATATTTAAAATAGCTGTTTCCTTCGTTTGTCACTAAATAGCCCACATCCACAACCTTCGGCCGTCCCACAATTTCAAGGGGAACAAATGTTAGAATTGGATGCAATTAGGTCTTATGTAGACTATGAATGCAATCTTCTCATATATACATATCATCAAAGTTTATGATGCATATGAGCCACAAATACCATTACTACATTTATAGAAAAGTGATACAGTGTTACAGATTTTAACTTGAACATAACAAATCAAGTTAAAAATTTGGTGTTACACAGTTACAGTATTCACATATTGTCATAAAACCTAGAAGGTTTAGTTAAAATCTTAATATACTCCTTTTTGTCAACCAGAAATACAGTGCAGTGCAAACCCAGTCATCAATTCAGTGGCTGTTATGTTCTTCCTTTTTCTAACAAATGTTTACAATAATACACTTAGAATTTTTACACAACTTGTTATTTATTTTTTAAACACATTATAAATAATAAGAATCAACTAGACAAATTTTTAAAAGAGGTTATTCAATTATAAAGGAAGAGTGGGAAGTTTAATAACGTATGTTACTTAAATTATTTAGCAAGTTGACGTTCTGAGATTTCTGACTAGCACCTCGGTTTGTTACATAATCTTCTATGTCGTATTTTGGATTGGGACTCATGGTTTCATTTGTCTCATTGTGGGAAGTTAAATGACTATTTTGGTTGGTGATTGGGTTAGGCTGAGTTTAGGTTATCAGGATTGCCTGAAACGGGACCGAAATGTCTGACCACGGGACTAACAATGAGGTTAATACTTTTTGGGTGAGCAATTGAACATAAAATTAAGACAAAACTATTCTGGCTGCGTTTATATAACCTACCATTTTTTTATCCTGCACCAAATGTGAAAGGAGTGTATTTTCTAAAGCTTGTATTTTACCATCAGACCAAGGAGCGTCTTGGTTCTCTATAAAAAACTCGTTAATTGATTTCAAATTGTGACAAGGTTTAACACGTTTGTCACAATACTTTTGGATATTATTTTTGTATTTACAATTTAAGGATTGTGGTTTGTTACTTTTGCTACAAGGAACTTGTTGAACGTGGCAGTAGAGATAAACGAACGTGGTTCTTAGAAAATGAGAACTGGGCAGGAGAAGGTAAATTATATTTAGGTGTGTTCCTATAATTGATTGAGAATCTTTAGGTGATGTTGTAACATGAATGAATTCAGAAGATGACACACAAGTTTGAAACTATAGCTTTATCACTAATATAATTTAGAGACATTATATACATTCAATGTACTTTGCATAATAGTCCATTAAAACTAAGTATCGAGAGGATTTAAATTCAAAAAGGTCTGCCAAAACTTAAGACCATGGCCAAAAGAGGGAATGTCATGATTCATGTCTGGTTCCTTAGAATTAATAGGAAAGTAAAAAGCACATGTAACACAACTATTTACAAATTTCTTAATATCTAAACTTATACTAGACACATTTTGCTCTTAACTCATGTATTTGCATCTTCATGAAGTTTATCTAATATTTCTTTTTGCAAACTGCGAGGAACTATTATGCTGTCATTACATCTTGTCAATTACATGCAATATTCGCAATTATATTTCATTTAAGCAACACCCCGTAATACTACAAATGGGATTGATTGATTTTGATTTATAATTACACGGTTTAAATCAATTTGCGATCGAAATTTCCCTGTAAAAGAAAAGATAACTATATTTGATTAGTAGACTAAGGACTGACTAATCCTAATTCATTGAACATAAAGTAGGATATTAAGTTAGTTTGAGCTCCACTGTCTAGTTTAAAAAGATCATTTTTATCATTGATTTCTACATTTTCTTAGCAATAACAATTAGTTTGTGATTGAGTTACACTCTCAATTGTGAAATTACCAATAGACAAATTATGTTCAACTATGTTATTACTATATTTACACTGGGATTATTAAGGTCAACCTCATTTACTTTATTGCTAATATTCTTTTTACTTGACTTTTCTTTATAATGGTCAAGACATTTCATATATGTTTCACATATGAGGTAGATGGTTTAAACGCTAACAAGAGAAACACTCAATACCGTGAGCTAATTCACTAAATGACTTATACCACTTTTTGTAATATTTTTTATGAATTGCTTAGTGTTTGGTTTACGCTTGGGAAGTCTATTTGATTGTTGAGCTTGAGCGTTGGGCGACACTTTTGATTTGTCGAATTTGCTTGTGCTTTCTTGTTCTATCTGGGTACATTCCAACTTCTTTATTTGCATAGATGACAGTCTGCCGTTTTTCAAATAGAAAAGTCTTTGTCCAAGGTCTTTCACGCAATAGTCTTTATTCGTTGTGTTGGAGACTTAACCCACATATCAGAACATCGCGCAATAAATGTTTCCATAATTTGTCAAATTCACAACTTAGGCGTTTTTCTACAAGGTCTGTATGAAAAATTTAAACAATTCATCTGGATTTTGCTTTAAAGTAAAGAACTTATGCCTTTCAACAGTAACGTTTTTAGGAGAAACATAATTTGCTTACCACTTATGGTAGTTTACTGAATTACTAGTATCTAAGTTAAAATAGTTTAGAATTTCAAAACAGTTGGCACCTAAACCGTGCAATAGAATTGTAATTTTTCTTTCGTGTTCTTCCTTATCTGGGTTGGATTTGGTTAGAAATACATTGTAAAGTTGAGATCACGACGTTAAGTTCTGAGCTAGGTTTCACTCCAGACATTTTTTTTATCTAAACGCCTTACGGCTGACTTGGAATTATACCATGAAGTCAATTTTCACTTAAAAAAGTGTTTTGCACTGGTTTCATCTGCGATTGCCTTCGATCATTATTCCACGATTATGCATATGTTTCTTTTTATGGTTGTCAGAAATCGATTTATTTCCTTATATAATCTTGCATCAAAAGTAGATCAAATTCTGTTGAGTTTTTCTGAGATATCGTAATAAGGTATTCTTCTAATTTGTTACAAACATGAGTTCCTTGCATAGTCAAATTGTGGACATTTCATTAGTAGATGATCCGCAGTCTCATTCACTCCTGCAGTGCAATTTAAGCATAGAGGAGTGAAATAAAGTTTCATTAGATAAAGAGTTTTGTTCACTGTGACATGTCCTATTCTTAATCTGATTATATTTACTATTTCCCTTCTGCTAAGTCGGTACCATAGTAGTAAAGGACTGATAGGTTGTACACTCCTATACCACCTGGCCTTTGTTGTATACAGCAACAAGTTGTTGTTTTTCTTTTGGAACGATTTGAGGTCAGTTAATGGAAGGGCGATGTCTTGAACAGATATTCCATTCACCACTGCCTCTTTTGCGAGCTTGTCAACTATATCATTATATTTCAAACCCACGTGGCTAGGTATCCACTGAAAGGTTGTTCTATTCTTGGAGTCTACACAGTTTTTTTATTATTTCAAGAGACATGTTATCTTCTATTAAGCCATCACATATTCTTTGTAGTGATTTGATGGCAGAAAGGGAATCAGTGCAGATTAATATGTCACAGTTGGGGAGGTTATTAACAAGCTGAGAACACATGTATAGAGCAAAAAGCTCAGCTGTATAAATATATGCATTTGGTGAAAGTTTATATTTCTTTTCCACATTCATTTGTGGTATCAAAATTGCTGCTCCTGTAACTTCGCCTGTTTTAGAACCGTCTGAAATATTTTGATACCGTCTCTATAGGTTAAGTTGATCGTTTGGTTAACTATCTGTTGGAAAACTTCCAGAGAATTATTTTTCTTAGTTAAAATGTTATCATCTATTGTATCATTAATCTGTATAGAAATGTTTGCTAGCTGAGGAGGAATTTCCCAATCAGTAGATCTAATTTTTTTCTTATTCATTTCAGGAAAGTCTGGGATGAAGTTAACCATGGAACTATGGCCTCAATATAGAGTGGAGTCTTTTTATATTTCCAGTAAGGGTTGATGTTGATCAGTAGTTGTAGGTATAGGCATCTGTATCGATTTTGGTTATCAATATCTGTGATAGTTTTATACACAAGTCTTTCCGTAAAACTTTTCTTCGCAGGTTTAAAGGTTCTAAAGCTGATTCAGATTGTAAGGCGATTATAGGAGATGATTTGAGGGCTCCTAAAGCTATCCTTAGTGCTTGGTTTTGAATTTTTTCTATTTCAAACAATCTATGTTCTGAACAGTTCCCAAACAGAAACGAGCAGTAATCAAGTTTAGATCTAATTAAGGTTTTATAAACTGTAAGTGCGAAATGAGGATTAACACCGTTTCTTCCACAGGTAATCATCTTTATGATATTCAGATCTTTACTGCATTAGTTTATTAAGTTGTTTATGTGTTCATCAAATTTTTAATTGATTATCGATCGTTATACCGAGCATTTTAACTCTTGGCTCAATTGGGAGTTGTTGACCTTCAACTTTAAGATTTACAACACTGTTTATCCTCTTCTTTCTAGATACAACCATAGCTTTGCATTTACTCACACTTAAACTAAAGCTCATATTATTGAAAAGGTTATCAATATTTGTGAGTGCAGTCTGCATTTTAACCAGTACTTGATCAATTTTCTTATTACTTGAGTACAAAGCCACATCATCAGCATATTGTAGGGATATGACTCCTTCAGGCAAACAGTTGTTTATTTCTGCCAAATATAATTAGAATAGCAATGGGCTCAAGGTGCTTCCCTGAGGTAGATCTCTACAGGTCACTCTAAATATGATGCCTTGGTTTGAAACCAAATAAAGTGATCTACCCACAAGCCAATTTTGACAATGATTGATAAACTTTTTGGGAACACCATAAATGTACATTTTTTATGAGTCCTATTTTAGAGTCAATGCTTACATTCGAATTTGGGCTTGTTGGGGCCTTTGGACTATGGAAAATATTATGGCCATAGTATATCGTTTTAAAATTCATCCTTAAAGTACACAAAACCTAAATATGTGAAACTTTCTTCAAAATTTTACTTAAATAATTGAAGCCATCTTTCATATGCATTAGAAATGTGCATCAAGTAAAATGAAACGAATAATATTCATTATTTTATCTCGAAGTGTAAGAATCTTTCTCGGTTGTAGTCACTTGCCGGTAGGCGCATGTGTATTTATAATAAATTGTATATTTGAATGGATCCGTTGACTATCAGATGGACATTCAAAATTAGAAGAACCATGAAATGAGCTTCTAAAATATCTGACAAGATTTTTTAAAACGCACCTCAAATACGCTGTAGTATTATCATGCAATTAATAATTTCAAAACGATAAGGTAAGTTACTATGTTTTACAGCACTCTTCTTCCTTTTTATCTGTATTCTTCTTTCGACTACAGTAAGAACCTATTTTTAATATTTACATGTTCGATCACAAATGGATTATTTCAAAACAAAAACCTATTTTGCTGCTTTTTTCATGTTTTAATTTGGCGTGTCCTTATGGAGAATTGTTGCTATTGGTATTTTTATACTCACTTTCCTTAAATATGTTTTATAATCAATACGGCATGGAATTTTGGTGGAACTTTCAATTAATTGAGGTATATAAAAACTTTTAAATTCTGAGAAGAGCCAACTAAATTGCCTACAGTGGAAACACTGTTAGGCAGACGACAGTGTTGCTTGTTGTGGTCTGTGGAGTCTTCATTAGGTCGATGTTGTGATGTTTTTGTCTTTTGTAGGTTAGAATTTATGGGCAATTGCAACTAGAACTCCACTTTTTTAAACTACACCACGAATAAAATCTCGAAATAGTTTTGAGCACTGTGTTACTAATTTTAACTAGTATCACAATAAAACATCAGGTGTACAAAGTGTAGTTAGATTATAATCATTATTGATTTTTTGTTACTTAACCTAAAAAGCTAAGTTTCTAGGCTAATATTACAATGAATTTAGGTTGCTTTAAAACAATTTATTGTGTTAGTTTATTGAATCCATTTTCTTCATTTGTACAAATTACAAGAGCAGAAGTTTTTGGAAAATGCTATCATCGTTTTAAACGGAACATTTCATCTAATGTCAGTGGCCCCCCTTGGAGAATAATATTTTTTGGTACAGATGAATTTGCTTTGAAGAGTGTCCAACCATTGTGTGCAAAACTGTAAGTTATTTTAAGTTTACGGTTCTGGTATCTGTATGAAAAACTGTATCGCTTCAAAGATTGTTGTTTTGTATAGGACTACAAATAATATTTATTAGTAACTATCCCATATGAAATCAAAGATAATGTTTAGTAGATGTATTGAGATTTAATGTAATCTCCCAGAATTCTGGAGGAATTTGCAGATGGTCTACTGTTAATAATGAGAATTCATTGTAGAACTTTCGGTACTTTGGGATTATACCGTCCACACCCAGACATGAATCGTTATTTAACATTTTGCTTCTACCGATTACTAGATTAGCGTAGAACAATATTTCGTCAATATTAAACAAGAATTGTCTTATCACAAACCCCTCCCCATCCTCAGACAGAGGTCAAAGTCGAAAGGTCTAGTAGATAACATGATTGCAGAGTCTCACCGCCCGTTCAGCTGGTGCGTCGCTTTGTTGTACTTCCGTGTTTTACCCCTACATTTCTCCAAACACAAAAATTCAACAAAGACAAACATTACCAAACAAAAACTACACTCTTTATTGAAAAAAAAACACGCAAAACTTGGGTACTTTGGGATTATACCGACCACACCAGTATGAAGAACACAAAAATATAAATTTATAGAAACAAACATGATATAACGAAAAAAAACAACTCTTTAATTACAAAATTACAAACTTACAAGCATTTCCAGGCATTGTGATCGGTATTGTTGTCGCTGTTATCTTTCTCGAGAATCCCGATTACGACAGGCCACGCGGCATTACATGATTTGCACGGTACATAATTGCCTTTCCATTACAATTCAATTTATATTTATGATCAGATCCTCTAGAATTTGATATTTTACTGATAGGTACTATCTTGGGGGATGTTTTTCTTTCGTTGACATCAGCGCGAGGCATGGCACTCGCATTTTGGGTGGCGGAGTGTGATCAAGAATAAAAACAAGTTTTGAGTGTTTTTTTTCAATAAAGAGTTTAGTTTTAGTTTGATCATGTTTGTTTTTATTGAATTTTTGTGTTTGGAGAAATGTAGAGGTAAAACACGGAAGTACAACAAAGCGACGCACCTGCTGAACGGGCGGCGAGACTCTGCAATCACGTTATCTACTAGACCGCTCGACTTTGACCTCTGTCTGAGGATGGGGAGGGGTTTGCGATAAGACAATTCCTGTTTTATATTGACGAAATATTGTTCTACGCTAATCTAGTAATCAGTAGAAGCAAAATGTCAAATAACGATTCATGTCTGGGTGTGGTCGGTATAATCCCAAAGTACCAAAACTTGTTTTTATTCTTGATCACACTCCGCCACCCAAAATGCGAGTGACTCCGGCCATCAGCGTGGACTTCGGCAGCACCTGGTGCTGCCCCGCCCGCGCTGATGTCAACGCAAGAAAAACATCCCTCGAGATAGTACCTATCAGTAAAATTCTAGAGGGGCTGATCAGAAATATAAATTGAATTGTAATGGAAAGGCAATTATGTACCGTGCAAAAAAAACTTAAATAACCATGTGATGCCGTGCGGCCTGCCGTAATCGGGATTCTCGAGAAAGATAAGATAACAGCGACAACAATATGATCACAATACCTGGAAATGCTTGTTGATTGATGGAATGTTAGTTCTGTTACTCAACTACATCTTTTTATTAAGTTCTAAGTTCATTGAAAAAGTGTAAGCGTTGGGGGCATATTACGGAATCTGACCCCATTAACAATTGATAATCGTTGTAAGTTTGTAATTTTGTTATTAAAGAGTTGTTTTTTTCGTTCTATCATGTTTGTTTCTATAAATTTATATTTTTGTGTTCTTCATACTGGTGTGGTCGATATAATCCCAAAGTACCGAACTTTCTCATGGTATCTATATAATAGATTAGATGGGTACTGAATAAATTGTTAGGGATTGTTGCTGGCAGTCCTTAGAGGTTATGAAGATATTTTACTTACTGGTAATTATAGTACATGGTTTTAAAAGCCACAGGCTGCTGGTAGATATTTTAAAATTGATATTTCTTTAGTAAATTGGAGATCCTTCAGGTCCTTAAATGTTTTAGATATTTGGTATAATACATTTTTTTGTCTAGTCCATTTATTACTTCCTTGCCATCCAGGCTCTCTCTTCGAACCGTGCGATAAGTATTTCCATGGCAGGATAGTGTACAACTGAAAATTAAACCATTCCATGGAACACTGTTAAGATCGAAAATATGAATGGAGGAGAAGTACGAATGACAGATTTCAGTGTTGGAGAAAATATCCTCTAATTTTGAAAAAGGAGAAAAAAAGTCAAACCTACTAATGAAATGTCTTCTTCACAAATCGAATGTGCTGTATTGCTGCAACAAATGGAGCTCGAGAAAATTCAAATAGAAAATAAAATATGTAAATACAGCTATGGAGACAGATGAGCTTCTTGATTCATAGAGTAATAAAATTTACCAATAAACTTTATTTAGAATATAAAACATCACTTAAAAGAACAAAAATATTATAAATTAATACAATTTTATTTATGAGTGTGAATGTGTTGTGTGTGTCTAATTTACTGGTGTGCTTTTATACCTTATTGAACAAATACAATTAAATATTTAAATTAGTGTACATTTACAAAATGATGTGCTTAAATCAGTCTTTGGAATAATAACTTATATGCTTAATGCCCAACATCTTTCCAACATAAATAGTAATAACATTTTGCCTACAATTTAAATAATTTTTCAAACCATATAGAACCAGTAGATTTTTGTTCAATAAATACTACTTACGTATAAATTTTTTGCTATATATTTCTTTTATTTCTTTATTTGCTTGGTTCTTGAAAACAACATACTTATCTGTATTGAGTATTAATAAAAAAATACACTAGAAAAAATTACGGCCATGTTTGATAAAACTAAAATGACATATGAAATAATAAAATACCTATTTAATACGATAAATAAGCCGTAAAATTTATAAACTAAAAGCAACTCTATTAAATTACAAGAAAAATTTCATACCAAAACAAAAATGAAGTACCATTGAAAACACAGGTTTCATCATGTCTTGATGCATTTCAATACCTCAATCTTTTGTAACAGCATTTTTAAAGTGGTCTCCCACTGCAACTTCTTCTTCTCTCTCGAAAATAGGATTATTGCCAAGGTGATATAAAAAATTATCTTTTGAAATGTTATGCAGAGTTGCACAGCACACAATGAGTGTGGAAGTTCTTTCAGAGAAATCTGCAAGAGGTTCCCTACTATAAGAAACCGTTTTTCTAATTTGACAGGAAACTCTCAACAATAACTCTTTACTAAGCGTGCAGCTGAGTATTATAGGGATGTTTGAAGTGAGTAATAAGCCATTATGAAATGTCATACTCCAAGTCCACCAACAGATAAGCAGCCCCATCATATCTGATAACTTTTCTCACCTGGTTCTACCTCAAAATTCTCGAGTCGTGAACTCAAACCTCATTACCAAACCAATCTGTGTATAATAAAATACACCAATAACCAAAGGCAGCCTAAAACAAGTCTGCCACAAGAGTCAAGCATCATTTATTTCTCTTATTGAATTTGGAAATTTAACACAATGATGTGCTCGGTCAATGATACAGTTCATAATATTGTGAAAAAGTCTTAAAAACTACTGAGTGATCGACTCCAGATTTATTAAAATCTTCAGCCACACCAAAATGAAAACTGGTATTAGTACAACGTGTAAGACAATTCCATTTTCTCCTTTAGTGGTAAAGCTTTTCCACGTGTACACTTTCAGACAATAATATAATTTTCACTTTCATCCTTAAACTGTAAAAGTTGTGTGTCAATGATATGACAACGTTCACGGACTTACACTCATAAATGTGCATGAATATCGGCCTGATATGGAGTCTGACTTATGTCAGGCTCCAGAAATATGAAACAGAAGGGTAGTAGGTGTTAAGTAGTCAAAATACTATGGAGTCTGGGAAATGTGAAGGAAGTACCATGCTATCCTTTGGTAGGACTTCATTTTGGTTCACTTGACATGAAGTAATTCCTTCAAAATCAGTATAATGAAGCAAGTACTACTTTTTATTCACCTCACTCATTGTGATATAAAACAGATCACAAATAGCTGTTTAGTGAAATATTTGTGAATTGCTATATACTAGTAGGCTAGTACTAGCTTAGCACTTCTGGAGGGATAAAATGGTGGGATGGGAAGGAGCTTGTGCTGAATGTAACTCTGGGTAGACACTCCTTTCATTTATTTGTCTTGTGTCTAGTTTTGTTTTTTTATAATTTTTACTTTATTTGTAAACTAAAGTGTATAGTCAATATATATTTTTTAAAGTATATGACAAAAAGTGTACATATTGTTTGTTTTGGAATTGTTAATACAAAATGTAAAGTTTTGTTTGAGTGGCTAAAATGAATAAAAGTATATTTTTACGAATTTTCTACTTTTGACCATAAAAATGTACCACTATTCTGATAAGTTAAATTTTAATTGTTTTCAAACTATACAGCTTATTTTTGTGAGTAAATTGGTGTATAACAAATTATATTTTGCTCATTATATAATTGTACAGGATAACAATATTTTAAATATGTTCAAAGGGTCGATTGGGTTCATATCATGTCATTCGGAGGGTTACTCTCTTTCAGTATACAAATCTACAAAACTGAAGGCATCTACATTTGTATTTCCTTCTGCCTTTGAGAAACAAGGATACATACAAGTCTTTCCTTTATATTCCATTACCTAGATATTAGTTTTATTTGAGGTTGAAAATGTGTGATTACAGTTGGAATAAAGATTTTAATTTAATTAGTTTCGTTAATACAGGTAGTGGCCTAGGTGGTCTGATACATACTTCCTGTAGGTTATATTAAACACTGTTAGTAATTGTACTGTTCAATATTGAATATTAAATAATCATTAACATTAATCTTCTTGTATGAAGAATAAAAATATGTGGATATTTTGTTAAATTTTGAATCAATATTAAAAATGTGCCAATGTAACATTCGGTTTTGTTTTAATATGAAATATATATCAAAATGTTACATCAGATCTGATTGTAAATGGGACGGTTCAAGAACATATTGAAGCAGTTGTATGATGTAATCCTATTTTAGTTCAGTCTATTAACAAATGGATATCTCTATTGTATTCTATGAGCATTTTTATAATAACCACAAAATGCCTACAGATGCTGGTAAAGAAATATATTTGACTGTTTGATCGAGGAAAACATCAATAAATTGAATTGTTTAAGAAATGTTTGGTTCACTGTTTGATGATGAAAATTGTATTTAATACTCATTTTTTCTTGTCCTAAGGTCACATGCTAATTTCACACACATAAAATAATATATTCACAGATACTTTTTAAAATATCAATTTAATATTTTTACACAACTTATTAAACATTTCAACATTTTATGTACTGTATTTTATTTAAAACATACTTTAATATTCATATGCATTGTAAATATTTATTGTTGTAAGCAAATGTAAGAAAAATTGTTTTTGAGATTGCCATATTGTCTGGTTTCAGGAGGATAACTAGTGTACTGTAATTTGTTTACAGTCGCACTGGGACCCTCATGAGTGACTTGGCGATTGTGTCGAGACCAGGCTCTGTGGTCCGAGCATTTGCAGAAGATGAGAAACTGCCTGTTATTGAGTGGCCATTCAACCATAGTGTGATCGAGAATAAGTTTGACCTTGGCATTGTAGTATCATTTGGTCATTTAATCCCTAAGGAGATCATCAGTGCAATTCCTTTGTGAGTACTTAATTCATTGGTATATATAATGCAATATTTCTAGAGGGGTTAAAAGACACCCAATAAAATAAGTTTGACCTTGGCATTGTAGTATCATTTGGTCATTTGATCCCTAAGGCGATCATTAGTGCAATTCCTTTGTGAGTACTTAATTCATTGGTATATATAATGCAATATTTCTAGAGGGGTTAAAAGACACCCAATAAAATAAGTTTGACCTTGGCATTGTAGTATCATTTGGTCATTTGATCCCTAAGGCGATCATTAGTGCAATTCCTTTGTGAGTACTTAATTCATTGGTATATATAATGCAATATTTCTAGAGGGGTTAAAAGACACCCAATAAAATAAGTTTGACCTTGGCATTGTAGTATCATTTGGTCATTTGATCCCTAAGGCGATCATCAGTGCAATTCCTTTGTGAGTACTTAATTCATTGGTATATATAGTGCAACATTTACAGAGGGGTTAAGAGACAAAAATTAAAACAAGTTTGACCATAGAATTGTGGTAACATTAATTTTGTCATTTGATCCCTAAAGGAAATTTGGTTTTGTATTCTTCAATTTGATAGTTCACCAGATGGGGATTGCATTTAAAAGTTAATGTTTCCTTCTCTTATCTGTCATTTTAAAAACATGTCAGAATGGAAAAACTCCTGTTAACAAACTAAGTTGACAATTTGTAACTATGGACAATACACCATTTAATATTATTTTATCATATTAAATATTAATATGCAAAACAAAATATTAATTGGGATGTTGAAAAATTATACTACATTATTTTAACTAATATATTTTCCATTCTACCATTTTTCTGAAAATACTTATATACAATGTCATTAATATTAGTGGGAGTTTCAATAGTAAATAATAGGCTTGGAATGGCTGAAAAATGTTTCCTTGTTCAGTACATATAAAGGGTAATAAAAGTTTCTAGAAGTAGTTGCTGTATTTTGTCTGCTGTCATAATATTTACATGGTATTAAATTAAAACATCCACACATACATCTTTCAATGTCGTGTTCTTGAAGTAAAGACTAGGCTTGTTAACATAATGTTATTTTTATTCCAGAGGTATTCTGAATGTTCATGGGAGCTTACTACCGAGGTGGAGGGGAGCCGCACCCATACTCTACGCAGTAATGAATGCTGACCCTGAAACTGGTGTCACTATCATGAAGATAGAACCTCACAAGTAAATGATACACATGTATTACATTGTAGTTAAGGAAATAAAAGAAAAAATATTTGTATAAACCACGGTTCATAATATGACATACAAAGTTATTTCTGACTTTCGTCTACAAAATTTGATTATGACAAATAAAAGTTAGAGTTTGCCAAATTGCACCTGAGACAAATTTTGAGGAGTTACTCCAATTCAGCCTTATAAAATAATAAAGTACTGGCAGTTTGTTGTATATTCTGAGTCTATGGTTTATAAATATACAAATTTACTTCACATCAATAAATACAAAATAAACCAAAATCAAAATGGATTGGTATACAGACACATTGTATTTATAAATGCTTAAGATCATACCAGAATCCACTGATAGTCAGGTTGGCTGTACAATAGGCTGGAATATAACGCGTTTGACACTGGCAGTATTGTGAGACAGTACAGGTGTCCAGTACCACCTAACGAGACAACAACACAGCTCACTGACAGGTTAGTGGTGTGTGGAACCAGACTACTCATGCAGCATTGTGTTGTACAACAGGTTTGACACTGGCAGTATTGTCAGACAGTACAGGTGTCCAGTACCACCTAACGAGACAACAACACAGCTCACTGACAGGTTAGTGGTGTGTGGAACCAGACTACTCATGCATTGTGTTGTACAACAGGTTTGACACTGGCAGTATTGTCAGACAGTACAGGTGTCCAGTACCACCTAACGAGACAACAACACAGCTCACTGACAGGTTAGTGGTGTGTGGAACCAGACTACTCATGCATTGTGTTGTCAACAGGTTTGACACTTGCAGTATTGTGAGACAATAGCTCCTAACAAGACAACACCTCAGGTCACTGACAGGTTAGTGGTGTGTGGAACCAGACTACTCATGCATTGTGTTGTCAACAGGTTTGACACACTTGCAGTATTGTGAGACAATAGCTCCTCAAGAGACAACACCTCAGGTCACTGACAGGTTAGTGGTGTGTGGAACCAGACTACTCATGCATTGTGTTGTCAACAGGTTTGACACTTGCAGTATTGTGAGACAATAGCTCCTAACGAGACAACACCTCAGGTCACTGACAGGTTAGTGGTGTGTGGAACCAGACTACTCATGCATTGTGTTGTCAACAGGTTTGACACTGGCAGTATTGTGAGACAATAGCTCCTAACCTACGAGACAACACCACAGCTCACTGACAGGTTAGTGGTGTGTGGAACCAGACTACTCATGCATTGTGTTGTCAACAGGTTTGACACTTGCAGTATTGTGAGACAATAGCTCCTAACGAGACAACACCTCAGGTCACTGACAGGTTAGTGGTGTGTGGAACCAGACTACTCATGCATTGTGTTGTCAACAGGTTTGACACTGGCAGTATTGTGAGACAATAGCTTCCTAACGAGACAACATCTCAGGTCACTGACAGGTTAGTGGTGTGTGGAACCAGACTACTCATGCATTGTGTTGTCAACAGGTTTGACACTGGCAGTATTGTGAGACAATAGCTCCTAACGAGACAACACCACAGCTCACTGACAGGTTAGTGGTGTGTGTGGAACCAGACTACTCATGCATTGTGTTGTCAACAGGTTTGACACTTGCAGTATTGTGAGACAATATAGCTCCTAACGAGACAACACCTCAGGTCACTGACAGGTTAGTGGTGTGTGGAACCAGACTACTCATGCATTGTGTTGTCAACAGGTTTAACACTAGCAGTATTGTGAGACAATAGCTCCTAACGAGACAACACCTCAGGTCACTGACAGGTTAGTGGTGTGTGGAACCAGACTACTCATGCATTGTGTTGTCAACAGGTTTGACACTGGCAGTATATTGTGAGACAATAGCTCCTAACGAGAGACAACACCACAGCTCACTGACAGGTTAGTGGTGTGTGGAACCAGACTACTCATGCATTGTGTTGTCAACAGGTTTGACACTGGCAGTATTGTGAGACAATAGCTCCTAACAAGACAACACCTCAGGTCACTGACAAGTTAGTGGTGTGTGGAACCAGACTACTCATGCATTGTGTTGTCAACAGGTTTGACACTGGCAGTATTGTGAGACAATAGCTCCTAACGAGACAACACCACAGCTCACTGACAGGTTAGTGGTGTGTGGAACCAGACTACTCATGCATTGTGTTGTCAACAGGTTTGACACTGGCAGTATTGTGAGACAATAGCTACCTAACAACACAACACCGCAGGTCACTGACAGGTTAGTGGTGTGTGGAACCAGACTACTTATGCATTGTGTTGTACAACAGGTTTGACACTGGCAGTATTGTGAGACAGTACAGGTGTCCAGTAGCTCCTAACGAGACAACGCCTCAGGTCACTGACAGGTTGGCAGTGCAAGGAGCAAGACTACTCATGGAGTGCGTGAGAGACTTGCCACGGTGCCTGGAGATGGCAGCACCACAACCTGAATATGGGATCACTTATGGTGTGTAATCATAGTGGAAATACATTTACAGGTGCTTTACATTTTACAGTGAGTGCCTTTAAAGAGCGTGGAAGTATCAAATCTGTATTGAACTATATAAAAAGAAACTACAAAGTTGGAACAATGAATTAAAATTCATATGAGATTATTTGTTTATTTAAAACTTTTCAGTCTTCCAAGTGTCACTGTTTTGGACAGTAAGATTTGCCCATCTTGTTTTAGAAATGCCATATGAAACTTTTCAGTGTTCATTATTAAAAAAAAAACATCCAATACCTCTCAAGAGTTATAATCTGTGGATTTTTCGTTCTTTTTTATCTACAAATGAATTATAATTATGTTAATGTACTAATATGCTATGTTATGATCCTAATATGTGTTTTTGCATTAACAAATCTATTCTAATAATAATAGTTTTCAGTTTTTCAGATAATAATCTCTTTCTAGAGAATGTCTGAAAAATATTATTGTAAATTTCATATCTGTAATACATATACTATTTTTTGTTTCTATTTTTATCACAGTTACTGCAATTCTAACTTAATTTCATGCCGTTCCTATTATGGCAATTAATGATGGTATTGTATTGTAGCATTGAAATAAAAAAATAAAAAAACTAATCTAGCAAATAAAGCCAATTATCACAGTTACTGCGAAACACATCATGTAAGGCTATAAGACAGCCGGAGAGTAGTAGTAACATGCATGTACCGCAGCCATGTGTTAATAAGTGTATGTCACTTTTGACCCTATCAGCTTAAAAAATTAAGATTTGTAACGAAGGGTCTAGTTTACATTTAACTTCAGTATGTTCTTTTTCAGCACCAAGAGTGACAATGAAACTCTCTTACGTCAACTGGACAACAATGGGGGCTAAGCAGGTGTACGACCTTCACAGAGCAATATCACATCTATATTCTCTCACAACCAGTTGGCATGGAATCCAGACTAGGTTTGACAATCTTTAATCAACTGTAAATCAACTCATAAGTAAAATGTTTGGTTGATTAAATTTCTTTTGTAGAAAAATATATGAGTTTATTAGCTATCATATAAGTAGGAGAAAAACTTCTTTTATAAAAATAAACAAAATAAATGTTGTTTGATTTCAATTTTAGAGATGTAATAAATTACAATGAGACGTTTGATTTCAACCTTAGATGTTATAAATAACAGTAGTATAACTTATGCCACAATATTAAAACTGTATATTAATTTATGGTTTTATAAAAAAAACATTATCTTATTATAGAAAAATCAAAACTTATTTGTTTAGAATTATCCAAACCATTTTATACTAAAGTTGTGTTTTAAATTTTGTTTGTTGTACAAAATAAACAAAATAAAATATAGAATAGAGCTTACAATATGCAATGGCAGTTTTGTTTTTGTTTTCCACAGCTTTATAACTCAATATGTGTAACGTGTCTATAGTAAGGTTATCTACTATAAACCAATTACAACTATTTTTGGTTTAGTATAAGAGCGATCAATTGTGTTCTGAACTAATAATCCTTTATTTTAAGAATGCACAAGTTCCAATGGAATTCAATAATCAAACTCAGTATAAATTAATATTAATTTTAATGAAATTTTAAAATCAATAATACAGCAACGCCAAGCTATCTTTGTTACTTTTTAATTTATTCTCAATTATTTCATATTTTTAACACATCAAAAGTTCACAAGTCCAGTCTTAAAATTAACAATCAATCAATCATTCAATAATTGTGTCCTTCAAGTTCTCAGTGCTTATGTTTTCTACACAAACTCAAAATAAAAATCTTCATTAAACTTCAAAATTAAATAATCTTCTTCTAATATAAAATGAAACAAAACAATAAAATAAGACTTCTTCTCAAAATAAAAATCAAACAAATTAAGGTAATATTAATATTTAATTTATGAACAAACACAATGTCCAACTAGTTAAACTCAAAACTGTATCAATTTCAAACTACTTTATTTTCTGTAAATTTCCAATTTGCAAATTATTGAATTATCTAGAATTATCCGCTTGGCTTTGAATGTTAAATTTAGGAACTTGTTAAAATGTATATATAATCTCAGAAGATTAAATAAATTTTCTTTTTCAGTAGATTATTCCTGATTAAACCAAATTGAACAGGAAAATATCATCAAGTAATTTTCTATTTCAGTATTAAATTCTAACTTTCACAGTACCTCGCACTTCTCCTGAAGACTTCACCAAGTAACCAAAATGACTATTATAGATTAATTAATTCAAACTTGAGACTTTAAATTTTGAAAAGAAACTTTAATCTTACAACTCAACCTTCTTGCCGAAAAATCAATACGGCAAGAGTAGGCTATCACTTAACACAACTACTCTCCCTGAGCACACAGCAAAGAATCCCCTGAAAACGTGGTTGAAGCCACCGGAAGGATCTAGAAGTCCCTCCCACCATCTAATCAAGCTAACATTGGCCAATCAAAATTGAGCAACACAATGTCTGAGTTGAATGGTACCTATCCAACCCAGACCTGTAACCTATGCTCAATACCTAGATACAAAAGGAAGCTTCTAGCATTCCTCGAACCCGAATTGACAAGAAATTCAGCACTGCTGGTAGGCTCACAATCTTACAATTCAGTTATTATGTTAATTCACAATTCTCTTAATAAAAATATAAAGATTCCTATAAATAATTAAATAATATAGGAAGCATCCTATATCATGTAATTAAAGTTAACTTTGATGCTCTTATTACATTCAACTACTACACACATTATTTTTATTTCATTTATTCGTTTTACTAATGTTTGGTAAATATTTGCCCACTTAGGCTTTTAGATATAAAACTGGATCCCACAAACTTCTGCTTCTAGTCCAAAGACAGTATCAGAATCTTCAAAAACAGTCGGCTCTTGACTTCTTGAACTCCCCGACAGAGCCCAGTACGACACCACGATACTTCATAGACACATCCATCTCAAGGCCAGGAACAATATTCTACAACAAGCTGAACAGAACTATGAAGATTCAGTGTGGGGACGGTTTGTGTGTTTCTTGTGGTGGTGTGCGAATGGGTGGCAAGAACTTTATAAGCCCTCATGACTTTTATAATGGATATTTAACAAAAGTAAAGAAGACAGAATGGTATTTTACATAGTCTTCTGATTATTGTAATACAATGTATAGTCTTAGAAATCAATGGAGGTGATATTCTATGATCAGTAATGTTTAATTAAAGACTTGCTTAAATCTAAATTGCATGTAAGAAATACTTGCTGTACTAAAAAAGTGAAGAACTATGTTTTGAGTAAGAAATGAGACTGTATTAGTATATAAAAGAGAACTAGTTATTTTATATATTATGGATAAATAATAAAATATACACAAATAATTGTAATCCAATACTTTTCCTGTAACCAAATATATTTACCTTGTATGTTAATTTATTTCAATAACCATTACTGAATGTGGAATGCATCAAACACATCGCCCATATAGGTAAGTGTGAATGTTGATATCTCTGATAAAGACCACTGTTTCTTAGATTTCTTGTAAGGGGCATTTTGCCAGGATGTATGAAATGAAGCCCTGGCAGTTTAAAGTATTCCTACAAACGATGAAAACAAATGAGTAGGTCTTCATGATGGGAACTCAGAATGTTTATTTTCAGCACAAAGAGTGACAACGAAACTCTCTTTGTCAACTGGACAAAAAATGTCTCTGGTATTATGGTTCAATTTCAATATGTTTATTAAAATCATGTGTTTTATTTATTATATGTTTTTATTAATATGTTTTTTCTAAACATTCAAGAGCATAGAATGAATTCTTTTTGTTTTTTCTGCTTTTAACTAACTAATTAAGGACATTATAGTGGTGGTGAGTGAAAATGTCTACTTTAATTTCAACATTAAATACATTTTTGCAAAGATTACCATTAATACCACAGCAAATGAAAACAGGTCAGTACCACAGTACAGGCTCAACACAACTTCTCTCTTTTTGATGATAACTGAAACATCTGAAAAGTATATTTAGATTTGAAAATTATTAAAACGTGATAGGTATGACTGAGCGATGATGAACATGGGTACAGCTGTTAATCAACTGTCTTTCACCAAAACATTTCGACCTTTTTTTCAAACTGTACTACCTTAGAATGCCTAGACACACAACTTATGACATTTTAATCAATCTGCTAAAAAATCAGTTTTGTCCCAAGAGAAACATTCTACTGAGCAACATTAAGTTTTATTCAGAACACAGACTAGTGGTGACACAAGATTTTCTTGCTGCCTTTAAGCTATTGGCTAAAACCTCAGAATTTATATCCTCATGTGGAGATTCCAAATTCTCTGTATCTTTAGTGAATTTACTTTTACAGTTCAGTTTATTTTGGACATAGAAATCGGTCAGAAGTTGTTGCTAAATGGGAATTTAATGTTAGAAAAATGTGTAGAGATCGCATTGTCCATTGAAGATGTAAAACAAGGAAGTTTATAAAAATCAAATCGTCTTCCTGTACAGAAAGGGAAAGAACCAAATCGCAAGCTATCTAATTTTTAGAAGAGTAAACGCAACAATAAAATATTGTAATTAACAAAAATTAGGTTAATGTGTCTTCACTGTGGATGTATTTTCATACTCTTGTTATAAATTTAGAGCAAAGAATACATTTGTATACCAATTTTGTAACAAAAAAGGACATATACAGAAAAGTCTGTTCATTGAAGGCAGTTCAAGTCAAAGTTCAGTTACTTGAAATGCATGTCAATGAAGTTGGTATACAGGTCACCTGTAAGAGTTGCAAAAGTCAAAATTATCTATCAAGAGTGTTTTTGGGACGAGGATTTTATATATAGTCAACATAAAAACTACTTGACAGAAATTGGATCTCCAAACTTTAATTAACTTCACAGAACTAAATCAAACAAATGTTATAAGAAAGCCAGATTTCTCAACCATTGTGAAGGATTCCTCCAATTTTCAAGACAAGATAGGATGTGTAAACGGTAATGTTTCTCTTCAACTGTATCAATATGCTAAACCAGTGTTTTCTTATGCCAATTTGTCTAGTTCAGTGTCAACCCCCACCCCCTCTTAGTGAATGGCACAAGTTGACACTGAACTAGACAAATCGGAGGCAGAAAGCATCACAGAATAAGATTGACTATTCTCAGGTCAGAAGTTATGCTAACCTTAGGGTTAATCTGAATCCACAGTTGCAAGATTGAAGATACAAGATGTATTCCACAAAATACCTGGTGGGAAATACTTCTGCACTTTGGACATACACAAAGCATACTTATATCTTAAGAATAAGAAAGAAAGTGCCTTTGTTCAAGCTTTGTAAAGCAACTAATGAGTTTCATAAGTTCATAGACCAATTTATTAAAGATAATTCCAGGAACCACTGCTTATTTTTTGTACAGGGGATACATTTTCAGAGCGTAAAACAAACTTGATTGGAGTATTAAACAAGTTATGTCGAAATAACCATTTAATGCAGACAAATGTGATTTTTTCCTAGAAGAAATCGCCTATTTGGGACATACCATAAGTTCCAATTGTCTGAAGATGTCACAAAGCTGAAAACTATTTTGGATGCTCCTTGGTCCATAAAAATGCTGACTAACTACTTCAACATTCTTAGGACTTGTCATGTACTACTGCTTCAATACTCAATCCTCTGAATTTTCTTCTTGGAAAACATGTACGTACGTATGTAATTTA
Source organism: Homalodisca vitripennis (assembly GCF_021130785.1). Lineage (NCBI taxonomy): Eukaryota > Metazoa > Arthropoda > Insecta > Hemiptera > Cicadellidae > Homalodisca > Homalodisca vitripennis. The sequence goes on along the minus strand of NW_025781708.1, from coordinate 4,188 downwards.
AACTGGACTGATAAATGTAAAACCACTTTCCTAAAATATTAAAAGAGAAATAAGTAGTAGGCCTAACAGAGTTCTTACTCCCTACATTCAAGAAATAACCTTGCTTCTATCCGCAGACGAGCTCTTCTGAAATATTATCTCATGCCTAATACTTATACATGGCGATGAAGGACCTAGAGACCTATTCAAGATTTTTTACTATATATATATATATATATATATATAGTATATACTATATATATATATATATTTTTTTTTTTCCTTTGGGATATTGGGGTGGATTCATAGATCCTCACACGTCAACCTGAGCTTAATTGTGTGCCCCTTTGATGTTAGAGGGGTAAGCCTAATCTTCGTGCCCTTAATTAGGCTAAGAAGCTTTTCCCCGATACTAGCATCTGGTTCGTCGCCTGGTTGTTTATCACCGAAAAGAGCCCTTCTCCTTGCTCCCAGTCTCTCCACAGTCCAGTATTATGTGTTTTGCAGTCTCTTCAGACTTATTGCAGAGTTCTACACTCCGAGTCCTCATTTCGTAAAACCTAGAGTGTTTAGGTGTTTCCTGAAGTGGCCGTGTCCAGTGATCAAGGCAATCACTTGCTTAACCCGATCCCTGCCCAGCCCCATCAGCCATCTGGTGAATCCGGAGCTAGAATCGGCAAGCAGTCTTTTGCCGAGTGCTTGTCCTTGGTGACTCTGCCACCGCAAGCGGTGTGTCTTCCTGGATCATTTGTTTATACTTTGGTAGGCGGCTGACTTGCTTATACCACAACTCGGTTTCTGGACCGGTGTATGGCATGCTTGCTCCGCTTTTGGCAAGCCTGTCGGCGCATTCGTTGCCACCTATGCCTGTGTGGCCCGGTACCCAACCAAGACGCACACAGTTGCGTGATCCAAGCTTGCAGAGAGTGTTTAAAGCACTCCCACACAAGCCTGGATGAAATGCTGTTGGAGGTCAAGAGCTTTAAGAGCTGCCTGACTGTCTGACATTATACAGATGTTCATTCCCTGGTACCTTCTGGTGAGGCCTAGGTTGGCACAGGCTAGGATACCATAGATTTCGGCTTGAAATATGGAGCAGTTCCGACCCAAACTGCCGCAAAGGGCAGTTTCTAGGGGATTGACTAAACACTCCATATCCAGTTTTCTACCCTTAATAAGCGAGCCATTCCGTGTAACCCAGACAAAGCTCTTTCTTATTGTTGGGATGTTATCTTGCGATTTCCACTCATCTCTGGAGTAGAAGTCAACAGAGAATGGCTTATTTGAATACGAACTCCGTTCTCATTGTTGTCGGAGACCATTTCGAGAATAGCGCTTGGGTTTACAGCTTCAGTGATGGCGCCATGGCTCGCGTTAGACGCGCCATTCCTCCACAAGCCAGCAACCATCAGCCGATAAGCTGACTTACGCGCTTCAGCTTTTATATGGACATCAAGAGGTAGAAGTTCCCTAAAGCCACCTCGAGGGTCGCTGAGGGACTGCTCCTGAATGCTCCGGTTACAAAGATTGTGCCAAGCCTTTGTAAGCTTTCAAGCTTGGCTTTGGCAGTTACCTGATTCACCTTTGTCCACCAGGACTAATGAACCATAAGTGATTTGAGGCCTTACAACTGCTTTGTAAAAGCCATAGTGCTATATGGGGTTTTACGCCCCATGAGATTCCTGCAAGTCTCCTGGACGTCATGAGCGCCCACTTTGCTTTGTGCAGGATATTATTAAGATGATCATTCCACGTAAGCTTATGGTCTAGAGTCAGTCCTAAATATTTGACTGTCTTTGACCACTCCAGCTGAGTGGATGCGAGTTTCAGCCTAGAAAGAGACTTCTAGGTTCTTTTTTTCTAGTGAATGGTACAACTACTGTCTTAGAGGGATTTACTTTCAGTCCCTCTCCCTGGACACCAGTTTGTGTACATGTATATATATATATATATTATATATAGTAAGAAACTATAACTCTTAGATAACTAAATAGAGATTTGTTACTTTAATTTATAAAACGAAATATAATAATTCTAAAATACCTCTCCCTAAATATTTGGCTTTAGATGCCAAGAAGCAAAACTGGAGCTAACAAAACTCAATATGTAAAGAGGACACAAAGAATGCAATGGAAACGGTTCTTAAAGAAAGAGCGTACCGTTTATTCTGCTGTTAAAGAAACTGGGATTAACAAACCGACACTTATACGGCACCTTAAGGCCTTCAAAGTGTCAGGTTTGACCCATTATAAATAAAGGCAAAGTAATGACACAAAGAAGGTTTTATTGTCAAGAAAAAACAGAATGTATGGGACATCAAAACGATAGCTGGCAAGGAATGGCTTCATAACTTCTGTGAGAGATGTTCAAGACAACAGAAACTCTCTCAGTTCTTTGAGAAAACTCCGAAGAAAACGAGCTTGGCCCGCCTCTACTTCATTTAATAAACCTAACGTGACCCATTTCCCCCGATAATTATAAGAAAGCTTTAGATTAAAACCCCTCGTTGCCACCTATGCCTGTGTGGCCCGGTACCCAACCAAGGACGCACACAGTTTGCGTGATCCAAGCTTGCAGAGAGTGTTAAAGCACTCCCACACAAGCCTGGATGAAATGCTGTTGGAGTCAAGAGCTTTAAGAGCTGCCTGACTGTCTGACATTATACAGATGTTCATTCCCTGGTACCTTCTGGTGAGGCCCTAGGTTGGCACAGGCTAGGATACCATAGATTTCGGCTTGAAATATGGAGCAGTTCCGACCCAAACTGCCGCAAAGGGCAGTTCTAGGGGATTGACTAAAACACTCCATATCCAGTTCTACCCTTAATAAGCGAGCCATCCGTGTACCAGACAAAGCTCTTTCTTATTGTTGGGATGTTATCTTGCGATTTCCACTCATCTCTGGAGTAGAAGTCAACAGAGAATGGCTTATTGAATACGAACTCCGTTCTCATTGTGTCGGAGACCATTTCGAGAATAGCGCTTGGGTTTACAGCTTCAGTGATGGCGCCATGGCTCGCGTTAGACGCGCCATTCCTCCACAAGCCAGCAAACCATCAGCCGATAAAGCTGCTGACTTACGCGCTTCAGCTTTTATATGGACCATCAAGAGGTAGAAGTCCTAAAGCCACCTCGAGGGTCGCTGAGGGACTGCTCCTGAATGCTCCGGTTACAAAGATTGTGCCAAGCCTTTGTAAGCTTTCAAGCTTGGCTTTGGCAGTTTTTACCTGATTCACCTTTGTCCACCAGACTAAAGAGACCATAAGTGATTTGAGGCCTTACAACTGCTTTGTAAAGCCATAGTGCTATATGGGGTTTTACGCCCCATGAGATTCCTGGCAAGTCTCCTGGACGTCATGAGCGCCCACTTTGCTTTGTGCAGGATATTATTAAGATGATCATTCCACGTAAGCTTATGGTCTAGAGTCAGTCCTAAATATTTGACTGTCTTTGACCACTCCAGCTGAGTGGATGCGAGTTTCAGCCTAGAAAGAGACTCTAGGTTCTTTTTTTCTAGTGAATGGTACAACTACTGTCTTAGAGGGATTTACTTTCAGTCCCTCTCCCTGACACCAGTTGTGTACATGTATATATATATATATATATATATTATATATAGTAAGAACTATAACTCTTAGATAACTAAATAGAGATTTGTTACTTTAATTTATAAAACGAAATATAATAATTCTAAAATACCTCTCCCTAAATATTTGGCTTTAGATGCCAAGAAGCAAAACTGGAGCTAACAAAACTCAATATGTAAAGAGGACACAAAGAATGCAATGGAAACGGTCTTAAAGAAAGAGCGTACCGTTTATTCTGCTGTTAAAGAAACTGGGATTAACAAACCGACACTTATACGGCACCTTAAGGCCTTCAAAGTGTCAGGTTTGACCCATTATAAATATAGGCAAAGTAATGACACAAAGAAGGTTTTATTGTCAAGAAAAACAGAATGTATGGGACATCAAAACGATAGCTGGCAAGGAATGGCTTCATAACTTCTGTGAGAGATGTTCAAGACAACAGAAACTCTCTCAGTTCTTTGAGAAACTCCGAAGAAACGAGCTTGGCCCGCTCTACTTTCATTTAATAAACCTAAACGTGACCCATTTCCCCCGATAATTATAAGAAAGCTTTAGATTAAAACCCCTCTATTCACCATTCAACACATGGAATAGTGATGAGACTGTTGTCTCTATCGTCC
>NW_025781707.1:0-18445 GCF_021130785.1 Homalodisca vitripennis | reverse complement strand
AGATGGCAGCTCTCGGGCGGTACGTTGCGTGTGTTGCTCGCAGTAGATAGTAATATGGGGTTCACTGGCGCACTTTCGGGAGCCGACCGGGAAAAAGCCAATGTAAAAGTATGTCTTCAATTGTACAATCATTATAAGGAAGCTGATGAAATAACATACAGCAAACTCTCAATGAAAACTTAAAAACGAATTCTACAGTTCGGTTCGTATCCGAAAGCGATCCAGATCGGTACAATTACTAGTCCACTCTGTGGAGATGAATAAATTCAAACCATAATCTACAGCTGTTTGCCTTCTACTTTCTTAAGCTGTGTTCTTTGTTTAAATTGTTGTTCAAATCTGCTACGAATTAAAGGATTGATTCTTAATAAAATTTTAATCAATTTTAAAACATTTTTTACTAAAAAACATACTGTACTTTAATAAAAAACCTTTTCTACTAAATAAACAACATGGAATCACCAGAGCAGACTCTTCAGTTTCTAGCATTTCAAAAAACTCTGTACAAAGAAAGACAATTTTAAACGAGTTCAACGAATTTACCAAAACATTTTTAAAAGAACAGTTGATACTTTCCTTAAATGTAATACAGAATTCATAAAAGACCTTGTAAAGTCTTTTGCAGAAAATATGTCCAATGGAAGTGTTTTACTATCGACAAAAAAAACTATAAAAAAGTAAGGGAGTTACATATTTTAATATAATTACGAAAGATATTGACAAGGCAAGTAAAAAATTAAACAAACAGAGAGTTTTCATCGTTTTTTTTACGTATGACATTTTTTCCATAATTATACGTTCTTTCAAGATTAATCAAGATCTCTTAATTGATGAACTTTCTTTAGGAATTTTGTGAGCTATCAACATTTTTCAACACAATTCATTAAAAGAGCATTATAGAATTTTTCTTATAGAATATAGCCACATTTTGTGTGAAACAAAAGGTATTACTTGTAGATAATATTCTTCAAGTGATTCCTATGAAGAAAAGACGACCAAACTATGGTTTATCAAAACCAGTACTATGACCGTGGGGAGGGACTTGCAAGTTTTAGAGTTAAGTACTTATATTCTTACAAAGTTAATTGTTATAATTTCTTTATCTTTTATCAGTCTTCTTTGCCCAGTAACACATCAAGTGTAAGTGTTTTCATTTTTTGTTGTTAATTCTTTAATCTTTTTCTCAATCCAAAAAACACGTCAAAAAATCTGTTCTCGGTTTAAGCTGCTTACTTCTACAATCTTTGTCCAAACTCGGGGCAATTAATTGTTAAATACCGGATTTTATCCTTACATTTTGCTCAAATTTCAAAGATTTTATGTCATTTCTTATTTTTCCTTCCAATTCATTTAACTTCTATATATCTCGTTTTTAAAGCTTTAACATTCTTACAATAATCATTTAACTCTTTCAAGAACTCCATTTAAAATGTAGAAAAATTTCAAAGACGGAAAAAGAATGAAATTTGCTAAACAAATCCACTCGACGAAGTCGGGGAGCATGTGAGTTACAAACCGCGATTGCTTTTCAGTAGATCGGTTCTCTCGTTTAAATTTCTCCAAGATGTACTAATAAAACCATCGAGGATTTCTGGCTTAAAATCGTAATCATATTCTACTGTCCAAATAAGTGAAAGATTTAGGTAATATCCTTTTCATAATAAACGTGTGTATCGATACCTACAAACCCTTAAATGGTATTCTTTGAAAAAGGAAAATAATTTTGTCAATGGTTCCAAGCGATAAGTTAAAAAATTTTTATACTGTTTTCTAATTGATTCTGTAGAACAAGATTATTTTGTTTGCTTCTTGTCTCCGTATTGTAATTTCATAAGTCAGTTTATTCAAATGTGTTTTAGTTTATTTCGAAATTTACTTAGGGTTTAGGTCTTGTTCGTACAAAATGTAACATTACAACCTCTACAAACTAAATATCTTTTATCGTAATAAATTTCTCCTTCTATTTAGAACACTTGGTAACACAGTTGGCATTATACTCTTCCATTTAAACGAATAAAGATTTTTCTTGTTTAAATGGGAGATTATGGGAACTAAGTCTGCCGAGATATAAATTTTTTCGAGCGCAATATGTTTGTGTTTACATTTATACAAACAGAGATAAATGAGTAGATAATGGAATTTCATTCATAATTGTGTTAGCAACTATGTATTTACGGATATGTATGTGTTTGTCTTACGATTATAAAGATTATGTACCGGTAAGAGATTAATCGGGATTTTTTCAGTGGCGAAATGAGTATATTTTTGAAATATTAGAAGGAATGAATAGAGGAATTACATATGAAACATCATTAACTACTTGAATTTCTCTAATATCGTATCTTAATACCCATTTCACTAGGCTAAAGAAATGTGTTCTGTATCAGGAGGACAACAACAACATAAACAAATACGGGTTTGTAACCAGCTTTTATGATAATCCATATTGATAATTATATCGTTCTTTCGAAACAGAAATTATTTGTCAAATTCTTTGTTGTATCAATGACTTTAAATAGGTCTATTCGCTAAAAATTCTTTAGGATTGGTAATACATTTGCCTATTTCTATTAGACGCAGTGTTGAAGTGACTTCTTAATATATCTTGATACATCTGACTACATGTTTCTGAAAAAGACCTACCGGAAATGTTAAAATTTTGTAATTCATCTGGATATATAAGTAACCGTTCAATTTTTACTCTGATATGTTTTTACATCCAAAACTATTCAAAACTTTGCAAGGGTTTTTTTCTTGATTATTCTGTCTATCTGTTTGAAAAAACCTATGATAACGAACTTGGGGATTGAAGATATTTCCTATAATATATTTGTAACTATCGAAACGAATTAAGGTGTTCCGGAAAATACCTGTTTTTTGTTTTCGCGGTAATACATTTGCTCCTGAATCACTAGAAAATTAAAAAACATAATGTTTTGTACTTTTTTTGTTAGATTTCATCAATCAAACCTAATTTTACTCGTGGGTTTTGATAATCAATCATTGGAAATCTAATAAAAAAATTCTGTCCAATTGTTATTTTTCCAGTCAACAGGCCATAACATTTCCAGTTCGACAGTCATTCTGAATCATCTAATCATAGTTTCTGCCTCTGATATAAAAAACTTAGATACAAATCTCTCCTTTATTAGATCGGAATTAGTAACATTTTCAAAAAATCCTAATCCAAAAATGAGATAAATTATTCACAGCTGCTTCACCTCAAAAACATACCAAATGTTTTAAGATAGAGATCTGGATTCAAAGCCATTTAGTACGTTTGAGAAATACTAACATCACATTTGTTGAATACGAAATTTAGGGTTTTTTCCCCCTTTGTTATGGGTTTGTGCTGCTTATTGTCCACAGCTTTTCGACTATCTTTCTATCAATTTATAGTGTTTTCTTACTTCAAAAAATTCTTAAAAGAGGGAAAATAAAAACGGTTATAAAATTTATCGATTAATATAACATTATCAGTTCCAAGATGATATGCTAGACCATCATGTTTTGTTAAAGTTCCACAGAAAAATAAAAAACTGGAAGTGTTATGGACGAGCTAATAAGTTATCTCCAACAATCAATATTAAAACTCAGTTCTTTTTATTCGGTTCAATTCAAAATGTTTTTGTTTTACTAATTGGATAGAAAATTTTAAACTCCGGCCCCTTGTTCAATATCACTCGCATATTTTTCTGTACGAGTCCGACCATTTAATAAGAGACAAGTTAGAAATTTTAAACATCGTGTATCATTTTTTCAATCGATTCTAATGTACGTTTTTATAAGAAAAGATTATAAATTTTGAGTGGTAGAAAATAATTATAATAGAATTAGAGGTCATTTTTAATGATCTACTTCGGTCATTATTCAGGATTCTCTTTCCTTAAATATTTTGCTCGATCGTCGGTCACATATTTCAATAAAATCTGCACAGGATATGTAACCGCCTATCTGCATAATATTGTTCCAATTCAACTGTATCTTTATTTTTCATCCAAAAATACTGTTATTACTCAAGTCGGTTGATTAGAGATAAAGAAACAGTCATATGATCTTTTAATTTGATAATGTATTATTTTTCTTGAATGAACTCTGATGGGATAAAGTTTGATATTTAGCACTGTTTTATACCAATACCAATTTGTTTACGTTTAATCTCATCATATACTTCGGATAAGTGTCTCATAATTTTTGTGAAATGTCGATCCCAAATGTTCTTTTTTCAAATTCTCGTGTTCGTTGGTAATGCATGATAAAATGAGTTCGAAAGCACTGTAATATCCTCCAGTCAATTCTCTTATTTATTCAAGAAAAAATTTCAAAATACATGTTTTTATAAATTGGCTCTTTTTTGCGTTACATTCAGCAACATTTTCCAAGAAATTCTCTTAACTCCATGAATTGTTTGCCTAGTATTGTTATATCATTTGTTGCAGTTTTTTCTTTTGCATCTTCACTCAATATATGAGCGCCATTTTATATTAAGGAAAGACTTAGTCATCACTAGGGGCCGCCTACATCCATTAAAGTACCTAGTTACTTGTCGATGTGTTTTCAAAAGTGTTTATCCGACATGTGCTTCTTTAAATTTATTAAAGGTTGTTCTTCTAGTTTATTTACTTTATCGAAGATATTATAAAGTGTATCGGATCATTCTATTCTTTTAAGTAATTCATTATTATGTGTTATCTTTTACTCATTGATCAACGTTGTGATACTAAAATCTTCCAAAAAAGTTTATTTTCTCATTAAAAACTCTGTATCAAAATTTTGTCCAGAATTTTTGTTTAACTTGCTACACTAAATTTATTTCATTAACAGTATTGTTGTTATAATATATCAAAGAGTTTTTCTCTCTAGTTATATTTACCTTTATCAAAGTAATTCACCAACATCGTTCTACTGATCTTCTATTTCTGGGCTTGCTAAACTTTGTCATTAGGACTTCTGTTTGTAAAATCTGTTAACATGCTGTTTATGATTCTCGTCATGTTTGTTTTAGTTCAATTAAACATCTTTAATATGATCTTCTAATTGAAATCATTTACAACATCAATCAAATGGATTAATTCCTTTGCTACCACTTGCTAATTCTTTTTCCTTTAGAAATCTAAGGGCATTTTTAACATTTCGGAATCATGTGAAATCCCCTTTTTTTAAACAATATCGATGTTTTCTGATTAATTTTAGAGGTTTTAAAATTTGTTCCTTTAACAAACAACATCATGTTTGGTCAAAACCAGGGCTCGAACCACCGACAATTCTTTTCTTATTAGCCAAACTACACATAATTCTTTTCAACTTTGATCGCTTCAGTAATTTCATCACAGCTTTTTTCGATATGAGAACATTTAAATTGGTAAATTATTTTTTTTACACCATAATCAACTTTCTTTTTCCAATGTTTTTATCTTTTATCAGCTAACTTCATTATGAAACTCAAGAAAATTTGCGACAAGTTTGTTATCTATATTCTGCTTTAAAATTCTTCAATCTCGACAGCAAAACATATCTGAATTCTGGAAAGGTATTTGTAATACAATTTTCTATACTTGTTATCAAACTCATTTCTCAAAACAATCACAAAATTCAAAACTAATTATCTTACAGTTTTGGAATATATTTGTGTTCCAAATACGTCAATAAATATTTTGTGAATCCATTACTTTATTAAGGAATAATTTGTTAAACAACTTCTTTAAAATCTTTTACCACTCAGTACTCATGTTCATTCAAAACAAAACACACATATAATGACCACAAATTGGGGGGATTCTTTATAGTCTTGAATCTGAGAATCATGATGTAGTTAGGACGCTTGATTTTTTCAATATATCTTAATCAATTTACTATAGGTGGTTTGTCATCAATTCACTTCCATACGAATCAAAATAAAAAATGCATTCTTATATCATTTTTTATAAGTAACAAATCCAATGCGTCTCCACTTCCCATAATCGAGTCTAAATTCACAATTCCACATTCAAAATTTCTTAACTTTTTCACCGAGCGTAATGTATCTCTCTTGAAGATTCCTCTAAAATGTTTAATATTTTTGACAGACTTTCTCTCCAATTCCCCGAATGTTTAAATGGTTTAAATTTTTTTTTACGATGTTTGATTTCACGTAATTGTCAAAGGTTTTTTTTCGAATCTATACCAGATCTGTAACATTCTTCCAACTCCTTTATCTAACCCAATTTAAAATGTTTCGAACATATAGGAATCACAATCCTTTGTGTTTAAACGAATTGGAGCAGGGGCCTTTACGAACATAAGGAAACAAACATTTTTAAACAAAACTGGAATATTGTCTCCAAAAATCTAATAAAATCGCTTTCAAAAAGTCCACCATTTTTTATGTATTTCAACTGATTATAAGAAGATTCTATTCTGGTTCCTTTATTGGTTTTTTCACTTATGTTTTAGCACGAGTTTATTGTATTGGTACTATTTGTTAAAAATTATCTTATCTTCGCCATTTTTTAGTTGATCTATTTTAAATTGAATACTAACGGGTATTTTCTTCTTAAATATATAGCGGATTTTATTTTTTCTGTTCTGTATTTTTGACTGAAGTCTTACGCTTCACCCTCCATTTTATAATAGTTAAAATTTCAAGTTCTCTTCGATTCCCATTTTCCTAGTTTGTCTCTTCAAAAAACATTCGCTCCACAGCTGTTGGAAGAGCAACAAATCTTTCACCTAAAACTAGCATTCTTTTCGATAAAAATCTATCCATTGCCTATATCTTGCAAAATACCTCTTATCTGCGATTATGTCTGGAACTTTGTGTCATCTATGTTTTGCATAAACAAATATCGTGTTCAATAGCAGCTATGAATCTAATTTTATTCTATTACCGAGTCATCTCATCTTTTTAGTCTTTTTGTGCCGAGTTTTGTGCCAGGGGGGCCCCAGAATCACTGAATAAGTTCTCGGAGTACGTGTAATTCTAAAAGGTAAATTGTTGATAAAATCCATTCAAAAAGTCCGTACCCTCAACTCATAGATGGAATTATTGCGGCAAAAGGCTCGTTTTAACATATTTAATTCCATCAGGTTTTTCAATCTATTTCACTCAAGTTCTGTTGCGAAAAAAAAAATTTTAAAAAAAATCTTTAATTCGGCTTTCTTTTCGGTTTCAAGTATGAAAATTAAGTTGTTGTGCTCCCAGGCCCTTTTCTTAGAGCATTATATATAATTGTATAATTCCAGTCGAGTTTTGTTCAAGAATCGTCGATTCTATCCTGTATTCAATCCTTAATTATCCACTGTATTTTTCTTATTACACAGATCCTTCGATTCGTTTTTTTCCCAAATTGGTTGTTTAATCAAATTGAGAGTATTTTTTTACCTTTACTTGACTTTGGTTTTCTTAGTTCGATGGATCATTATTTTTGTAAATTGAATCAGGAATTTTTATTTTATTTCTCCAGTAAAATTTCCCCGTAGTACTTTTTTCAAGTTCTTGCTTCAGGAATATCAAACCGTCTTTTGTGGAAAACATCACGTGCCTGTTAAATAATCTCCAGTAAACCTGTGAGGTTCCGTTCCATATGTTTTTTCATTTAATAATGATATCATTATGGCTCATATAAATTCACGGTGCAAATCTTCCAATCATAAAAACTTTTTCTTTTTGTCTGTCCCAAATACATAGACTCCAAATTTATTCATCCTTTGGCTCTAGGACCAGATAATTATTTTACCAACTTTCACCCAATCTATCTATATTCCGTTGTTCCAGGACTTATTGGTTCAACTATGGTAGAGTTCTTCAATGATTACGACGGTCTTAAATGGTGTTGAAGGATGGTAATTATCGAGCGCGAATTCGTACTCAGCATTCTGGCTGTATTTTCGAAATTTACAGCAAATTGTCGTATACGCATACTGGAACCAAATTCATTCAAATTTTGTATTGTCAGACTTTAAAGACATTTTCAATATTTGTCCTCTCAAACATTATTTTAATTGCAGAGATGTTACAGGGTTGATTAATTTTTGTTGAATAAAATTGCTTGGTTCTCTTTTTCTTCAATTCGACCAAATCGTGTTCTATAAAGTTCTTTGATTAATTTGCTTTCTCTATTTTGATCGAATGTTTTTTCGCTTGCATTCAGAAGTGACGTTCGCCATCTTATTTTAGGGAAAAATTTTGGAAGACGTGAAAACGTAAAAACCGTGAACGTGGAACGTAAAAACGTGAACGTGGAACGTGAAACACGAACGTGGAAACTCACGAACGTGAAACGTAAAGCACGAAACGTGAAACACGAAACGTGAAACGTAAACACGAAACGTGGAAACCACGAACGTGAAACGTTAAACACGTAACGTGAAACACCGAACGTGTAACGTAGAACACGAAACTGTGAAACTTGAACGTGAAACACGTAAACGTGGAAACACGAACGTGGAAACGTAAAACGTGAACGTGGAACGTAAAAACCATGAACGTGAAACGTATGCCCCCCCCCCCCCCCCCCCACCCCCCCCCCCCCCATCCCCCCCCCCCCCCCCTCCCCCCCGCCCCTTCAAACACGAACGTGGAACGTAAAAACATGAACACGAAACGTTGAAATACATGAACGTGAAACATGAACGTGAAACGTGGAACTTGTACGTGAAAACTATTGAACGTGAACGATGGAACGTGAACAGATTTAACGTTGTTTTCTGTTATTTTTCATTTAAGTGTAAGAATAAAAAGTTGAAAGATAATATAAAAACTTAATTTTGTAAACAAAATATTTTATCAAGTAGATTTTGTCAGGTACCAGCATGGAAGGCATGCTCATTTAATATTAGAAAATTTATTTCAGAGTATTTACCATTTTTAGGCCTGTCAAAGTTAGAGTTGAGATTAGTTAAAAATCCATAGTCGTTGGCTTATCCAAAATTTGTATCACGACAACTTCAATAAATTAAAGTGGTTAACAAATCTCATTATCAGGATGCCCACGCAATAAAGTTGTTAGTTAATATCTTATCGCTCGAATAGTGGATCATCTTTGCTTCAAAAAACACACCAACGATATTCAATTATTTCTTATAACTTGTATTATCAACCTTTGTGAAAAGCATTTGGGAAAAGATAGTGTGTACAAAGATATTAGGGTTTGTTTGTGAGGTACGAGACATTACGAAAAATATTCCTTAATGTGTGAACGTCTTGATTTGGTCCTAAATGAGTTACACATCATTGATCAAAACACGATTAAACGATATTTGGAGTTTTCGCTATTCGTCTCTAGATGCGGCAGCTGATGTCTCGTTGCTCAAGAAAAGCTCAACATTATTTAAAAAGATGTGATATTTTTTCTTACTTAATGATTATTCTTCTCTAATGTTTTGTCAAGTCTTTCTTGTAATTTTTTTATATAGGGTTCGGTCTGTTGTTCTAATAGGAGATTTACTTTCCTTTTATTTTTTTTTATCTTATATCCCCATTTTTTTATGGGGGGGAAGAAAACACTCACGAAAAAATTGGAATAAGTACATCGCAAACCTATGTGTAGAGTTAAGAGAATTCAATACTACATAAAAGTTGTTTTTCCCACCATCCACTTCTTGAAAACCATATTCAATGTAACACATCATGATCGAAAGTTGATTCTGTTCTTATTTTCATTCCCCAATCACGATTTGACGAAGTTTTCATCTGATTCTTTTTGCTTTAAAAAATTTCCTCCAATTTACAATAGCAAGCATTTTCATCTTGAAGCAGACCGCGGTTTGCAGAAAATGAAAAGGCTTGTATTCAAGTTGACTTCAGGAAAGCTACTCAGAAATATAGTTTTAAACTGATTTGTGAACCATGCCTAATTACACGTTATGTGTAGAGGAAGAAATCAAATTAATTAGTTAGTCGGGCCGTTGTACAAGCGGTTTTTTATTATGACATTAAGTTTTGTAATAAATATTACGATGAAAAGTTTCTCCTTATTGTATTAGGATTTTAGATGAGAGAAGAAGGCATAACAATAAATATTATGGTCTTTATAACTCAAACTGGGACATATTATACTTCTCTGATCAAATCTAATATAAATTCCCTCTTAAAAATTATCTGAAATACATTCAAAACATATCAGATAAAGATCTTTAAACTGTAATTGACGAAAATACAAGTCTTTGAAAATGCCAAAAAACAATTATCTCTTATACATAATAAATTCAAATAGAAAATCACGCAGCTAAGAACTAATGTTGTTCGAGCAAATTATTGTAGATTTAATTAGGGTTTTGTTCGCAAGAAATCACTATTGAGCCAAATCAGAGTATGTTTATGGAAAGTAAAATCGCACAAAAATTTTGTGTACGACCTGTTCAGATTGTAATTTGAAGCTGCACTCTCGCAATCATCGTGTGAAGACGCCTGTATGTGCTGTATTGAAACATCATGAGCCGAAAACACTCATAATTGAGCACGGTGAAAGAGGATCTGATAATTTATTGATACACATTTCTTTCCCAAAATGTTGACTTATGGATAGAGGTCAACAAAAAATCAGCATGGAAAAAACCAAGTATGAAATCAGAATCTATATTCCAATCGCGCTGTGTGTGTATGAAAAAATATTAAAAGCATATATTCAAAAAATCGTTGCTAAACGTATTCAAAGGACTCCTGAAGGAAATCTTATTAATAATTGAGGTCGTAAAACAACAACCAATACTTGTAAGATTGGTTCGGAAAGAATGATGAATCAAGGGGGGACTGGGGAAACACGAATCCGTTCTTCCTTCAAAATTTTCAAGAAAACAACTTTTGAATGTATAAAATACAGTGGTGAGTCTATCCCATAGACCCCCTTTCAAAATCTTCATTCCTGACCAACTATTTTCATTAATGAATCTGGATTTTATTCTCGGAAATACAAAATTACTAGTTAAATTTCTTTTTTATCTAAATGGAGGTCAGTTGTGAATCTACTCAAATTCAATAATAATGAAATTTTAACATTTGTTGGACCGAAAATAATGAAATTTTGGTTTTTAAGGCGAAAGATGTTGCAGACGGTGTTGAATTATAAAGATACGAAGAAAGCCAATTAAAGAAAATGTCAATGGACAAAAATATAAAAAGAAGCTTCGCAATAAAACATTACATTTCTGAAGGTAGGTGTGATTCGCCCCAGGCCTATCAAACTTTTCCAAAAAAAACACTGTTTTCGTTTAATGAAATATGGCCTTTATTTCTCAAAATAAAATATTTACTGTAGTTAAATTTCTATGTTTCTATCTAAATGGGAAGTCGAGTTTGTAGATCCTACTCAATAATCAAACTAAAAATTAAATAACAATACATATCTTTACGATTGTTGACGAAAAAGACAATGTGTATCTGGGTTTTAAGGCTAAAGGACCGTAGCAAAAATTCTAGATTATGAAAAATACTATGCAAAACGATCAGAATAAACGTTGACGAAGATGATAAAATCTTCTCATTGTAATCCTAAATATAAAGGGGGTCTATTTTAAACTAGCTTACCTTCAAAAACTTCCAATATAAAACACGTGTTTTACGTTAATGAAATCTGCGACTGTTATTCTTTAATTTTGACGATCGCATAAACCAGAAAGCGAATTGGTTTAAAAATTGGGCTTGCGAAAAGAAGTATTACCTTCCATTAGAAAAAATATGGTGCAGTACAAACTCAAAAACGAAAATAAGCATGGTTAAAAAGATGAAAATAAAATACAGCTTACAAATTTCAGGTCAAATGAAAATCATTGAAATTAGAGGAAATCAAGAATATGCAGAATGGAATTAATGAAAGAGAGATATGAGTATGTAAAAATTTTGATACGGAAAAAGCACCTTGTTTTTGTATTAATTAAGAGAAAGAATCACATGCGGGAATGGCCTATATTATGTTATTATCAGAGTTCCAGAAGAAACGACGAAATACCAAAAGAACCGATTAAAACATCTAAAAATAAATTATCCTGAAATTAGAGATTTTGTTTGTTCATTGATGACTGAACCAAATTCTATCAATCTCTACAAACCCAAATGAAAGATTCTTTGAATATTTTTATATCTCAACCGGAAATCATTTTACTACAAATATGGCAGGAATCTCGAATCTGATTTATAGAATATCTAAATTACACGTGATGAAAATGTTTCTAAAAGTTTTACTAAAAAACTCTCGAATTTATTATATTTTGTTTTGTTAAATGTTTAGCAATTACTTAGGTAAAACCATTGTAGAATTCTTTTTTCCATATTCTACAAGGCATTTCGTGTTTTATAACTTTCGCTGAAAATTTTTTTAGCACACATCTTTTGCAAAAAGCATTCATTTTCTATCTTTACTTATACTGGGCCAGTTTTTAAATTCAGAAATATTTTTAATTTCTTTACAAAAGTCAAGACAATTTTTCTCTTCTTCTAAGTTTAATTTGTCAATCTTTATGACGTATAATTTCCTTACAATAAACAGTCTTTTCTATTTCTTTCATTGACACTTTGTACATTTCTTTTGAGGGACTCCATTTATATAGAAAAAAATTATTACACGATGAAAATTGTTATAAAACTTCTTGGAATTCATGAAATTTTGTTTGTAAATGTTGTTTTTGATAATTATTTAAACAATTTTATAGTTCTTCCACATTCACATTGAGTATCTTCATAATATAAATCTATGGTGATTCTTCTTTACACAATTCTTTACAATATGAGTATTTTCTTATCTCTACTAGAGTGATCACTATTAAACTCCTGAAATTTTTTTAGTTTCTTTACCATTTAATAAGGACATTCTTTATCTTCCAAAGTTAATTTTTCTATTTTATCATATAATTCTTATATGATATTCCCTTTCCACTAATCTTTGCATTTATAATGCATTCCTCTTTCCCCTTTTAATTTTTATCTTATAAAATTCATTTAAATCTTTAAAATTTCTTTGTAAATTCTTTGCACTTTGTACATTTCTTTTTGGTTTTGCGCCCATTTATATATATAGAAAAATTTTATATATTACAGTTTTGACTTCTTCAATTCATATTCATTAAAACTTTCCGGTTATTTCTTCATTATTTAAATCTTTTATTACTACTATAAGGTATACCAGGATCTGTTGGTTATTTAATTTGATAAATCACAAAGATATCTTCTTGACCAATTGTTCTTATTATATTTGTTCGAAAAAATGTTTGTTGTTTACTAAACAAGTCCTTACATCGATCATTGACTTTAAATTTAGATTTCGTCCGTGAATTTCAAGGAGTGGAACATATTACTTGGAAAAAACGGTCTCTAATTAACTCCTTTTCTGCATCCTTATCTACGTCTTTCGGTTTCATTTTGTATTGTGCTGGTGTGAAACTGTGTATCGTTATAATTGTTTACGATTTATTTGGGAAGAATTATCGGATCCATTTAAAGTTTTTAATTTAATCTGTCAAAAAGTTACTTTCAATTTCTCTCATTTTGAGTTCTGTTATATCCTCTCTTACAATTACTTGATTTCTCTTCGTTTTCAGTATGAATAAATCTTAATGTTGTTTTCCTCAAAACATCGTTAAATACTTTATTTTTAAACTCTAAACCCTAATAGTCTGATATGAATGTAGCGTCTAGGACGTTGATTGGAAAACGTCTGCCGTTTGTTTGTGATTGAGATCCTTTATTGGCATCTTTTACTTTATCTTAGAATAGCTTTTTGAAATATCCCTTTGCCGTTTTTTTTCTTTTGGATAAGCTCTTGACCAAGCATATTTGAGAAATAGTATCAATAACATTTAACATATACTTAAATCCATCATTTTGAATCTGAATAGTTAGAATCAGTATAACTAAATGTGCTGCCCATAAAATCGTCCAATTCCTAATGTTATAATTTTTCTTCTTTTTAAACTTTTTTCGTACTGGATGCAATGGAATTGCCTCGAGCTTCAATTCTCTATCTCATCTTTAGTCTTCAATTTCCTTGCTTAAACAGGTTTTGGATTGGATTCTTTAGTAACTAAACCCTTCTTTGTTTGTCTTAACAATTTTGTCATTTTGCGGCAGCCAATTCTATACAAATCCATTTTGAGTTTGAACGATTTTTGCATCTATATTTTCGTTTATTCTTTATATTACACTTGTGGACTGTGACATGTTTTAATCACTCTTCCTCATTTACATATCAAAGTTTCCAAGTTTATTTTTAATTTCGTCTAATATATCAGATTTTGCTTCATTTTTATAGCCATAACGGTACTGTAATCGATCTTATTTTCTAGGACAATTCTTTTATCATCTTTAGCGTTCAGTGCCAGCTTTTGTTTATGCGTTAACAGTGTAAACCTCATGTGTTTATAACTTTGTTGATGACTGTCATTCTCCCTAAAATTCTTCTTTATTCTCGGATACAAACTTCTCGTCAAAGTTTTCGATATTTATTGTTTTATTTACTAACGCTTCTCTTAATTCCTTTACAAACCTAAACTGGGTTTTTATCTAGTATAATTTGTACGAGTACATCTTAGACCTTAAAAAACCACAAAATTCTTCTAAAACACTTCGCTATTTTAAAAACTATCTTTGAATTTTTTCCCTAATACCTTCTTATTTTTAGTAGTGAAACATTTCGTGATCTTTTGGATAATCAAGCTTGTATCAAAAGTCATCCTATATTTTTCTTTAATAAAATTTTTAAAGGGATCTCCTCGTTTCAAATCTAGAAAATAACTGTCTGGTTATTCCATGTAAACACAGATTCCAAAATCTGCTCTATCATAAACCTCTTTAATTTGTTGTCAATAAAAACTCGTACATTAGCAATTTTTGAGAGGTCGAGAAACCTGAAAATTCCATATGGTAAATCGGTTTGTTAAATTTTTAACCTTTTGTTTGTACATGTGACTCGCTATACAGTTGTCGGTCAAAAGAAGTGAAGCTTTTGAGTTCGTTTTCTTGGGGCCGGTTCAGTTTGGGAAAAATTCTTCATTTTTTCCCAAGCTTAATATAAAATCTGTTTCTCACATTTTCCATTACTTTTTCCAAAAACAGAAGGGTTGTTCATTAACTTGTAAGTCCCTTTTTCAAAGTCGCTTGTAGCTTTGGTTTTTCATGTTTGTTGTTAAAATTCCCAAATGTATTCTTTCATTAAAAGGCTTCTGATCGGGGAATGCAATAACTCTAATTCACATGTTTCAAAAATCATTACCCCCTTGTTCCCCAAATAGAACCTCTCTAAATTCTCGAGATGAAACAACGTATTCAGTTTTATCTGTAGAGTTGTGCAAAGTTTGTTTTTTTAAAAATGTTTGGTGCAAGAGGTAATACCTTGTGATGTTTCGTTGTAAATTTGTTGGATATCCAAGATCGACTTCGAGAATTATAGCCATAATCTTCGTCGCCAGTGAGTTCTAAAATTGTGCTTTCTTGCCACTCTTCTGCTTTTGTGATACGTTTTTGTAGATCCATTCACTTGATATCACTTAAACCGGCAGTTTTTGCATAAGAACCATACTCCATAAAGGTTGTTTTGACATCGAGATACGAGTAATAGATTTCGGCGCTTTGTCTTTATCAAAAATCTTTTTAAAATATTTGTTTATTTGCATTTCCAATATCGTTTAACTACATCGAGGAAAGGCCTCCGCGAAATACCTCTTTTCGTATCATTTTTTTTTTTTTTTTTTTTTTTTTTTTTTTTTTTTCCCCCAAATACATATTATAATCACTAATTAATTGTTTAATTCTCATCTTCGTTAAAAATTTTAACATAGCTCATCCCATGCGAAGACTGGGAGCTGTTAGATAGTTTGCTGGATCAAGCTTTTTATAGCATTCAGGCAAACAATTATTCCTAAAATTTTCACAAGATATCAGCGAGCAATAGAACATCTTGGGACTGTTGTAGAGATCAGAAGGGGTAAATTTCCTAAAGATTTTCTCTTTTTTAAAATTTGTTCCAAACATTTTAAGTTGAGTGTTGAAAATCTTTCCTCAGATATGCTTCATTCTGTCAGATAAAGTGAATAGAAATCTTGACATTCTCAATTCTTCTGGATGTAATCAAGTTTTTCAAATTTACTGTCGATAAAATTCAGAGGGAAATAATTTTCCCCTTTTCCAGATAGAATTTTAGAAATCTCTTCGTCGTCATTTGGCAAGCTGTCTTTCTAAATTATCTCATATCAGTCCATCATGTTATGAAAAATGATTTGTATGTTTGAAGTCTTCTCTCGTTAGATTTTTAGCTAACTTTTCTATAGCCGAGGCCATGAATCTGAACGTGTCTACAAACGAAAACTTGATGAATTTTTCTTGGCTTATTCACCTTCGAAATTCATAGCACATATCCAGAATTTACAGGGAATAATTTATATATTTGTGAGATGTCATTTACGGTGTTTGCAAAATCAAAATCAAACCCCTTTCCATAATGTTTAGCCAATTTTTTTATGTACAAATGAGTATCGTAATTTGACATATTGTGGCAGAAAAACGGGAATATTCTGAGGGAAAAAATTTCAAATTCTAAGATATTGCAAACTGCATGAGCTGCGCTCGAAAACTTGCCGGTTAAATGACAATGATTCCTCTACTTTATTATAACTCTTATCTTTCCAAAACTATCAGGAGTAAAACCATACTGAATTGACCCACAAATCATTAAGCAGGACCATTCAACCTGATATGACAAACGTTTGAATTTTTGATACGAAATTTTTCTTCTTTCTGTCAATTTCATAGGTTTCATGTTCTTAGAATTATATTTGTTCGCTATGTATTTCGATTAATTTATTGAGTTTCTGAAAACAATTTTGTCGGGACGTTTTCAAATATTCTTCATTTTTTTGGCACGATAACATATCGTTTCGTACATGCGATTGGTCACCTTCGACACTAATATAGTGTAAAAACAATAAGGAATGTGCCTCTGAATCTTGGGTTGTAGTCGGTTTCTTTGTGGATTGTTCTTGCATGTCGGAATTTTTTTTCTAATATGCTTTAAAAATCAATTATAAATAACTAAGGATGGTTAAATTTCTTTTGATAATTAGTAAATTCTGATGGTTTGACCTGGGGAAATGGCATAATTGGCTTACAAACTTCATGATTTTTACAAATTTCTAAATGTGATCTGTTAAATCTCCAGATTTGTAAAAATGGCTTAAACATTCTTCTACACAAAAATTTTCTTTCTTTATGTTTAGACAACTGCGAAGAAACTAGCTTATTTTAAATCAGGGGTTATCCAATAAACATAATGAGATTAATCACCATGTTTAAACATACAATAAATCAATTGTTTGTTTCAGGCGTCATAATTTTTTCAGAAATTTGTAACGGGAACTAATGTTAAATATTTTTTCATCAAAACTGTAGACAGTTGATAGACATTGTTGGGATACTTATACTTGGGAAATTGTAGCTTCGTTTTTTCAAATATTTGTATTATTTTCAGAGGACATTGGATTACTCAAAAACCTGAAATCTTTCGTTATTCACAAATTTTTTCGTATGTGCTTTACACGTTCACAGTCTCTTTCTGGTTTTTTTCAATAGCACATCGTATTGCAGTAAATAAAGCAAAAATCATCTCTATTTTTTATATTTATACAAGTTTTTTTTTTTGATATTCTTTGGTAAATCGATGGTTAGATCTGATTCTCATTTCGTGTTTGTTAAGGGCCCAAAATAGTTGTTTACAACTTTTAAATGTCCATCCCGGGAAACCCTTTTTTTGGATTATTCGTTGTTTCGATGTGTTAATTTATTAAATTGCTTAGTAATAAAGCTTTACGTCAAAAGATTTCGTCTGCTTTGTAGTAAATACATTTGAATGTTTGCGGTTCACCATTCACTAAAGTTCGTTTGTATTACATTCCAAAGAGAGATAGCCCCTTTATATTTTTTCTTTTCTAAATTTTTTTCGATTAAACTTTTAATTTCTGACCGCATAATTGAAAGATATTTGTAAATTTACTGGAATTGTCGTTTTAAGTTTGTTAAAATGTATTGCTTGAAAAAACCGTGTATTTAGGATAAAACTTTACACAAAGATATTTTTGGGGTTTTACTTTAAGATTTTATCAATTTCTTCGATCATTTTAGATTGGTTTTTTCTTAGACCCATAGCCAACTTTTCAGCTATTGAATGAAGTTTTTTCTCATTAAATAGGGCGAGATTTTTCTTTTCAACTTTGAAAAATTTCTTTAATTCACGTAATTTCTCAATATTAAACCCTGTTTTCGTGATCGGAATTTTATTTTTCTAGCCCATGTCTTAAATAATTTAGTTCATTTTTGTAAATTTGCTTGTTTTTTTTGACTTTTAGAATTTTAATGGCGATCATAGTTTTTTCTTTAAAAATTTCTATTTTAGAACGGAATGATATTTTATCGCGCTCCATTTAGATAGAAAAATTTTTTAACTAAATGGTGCTTGTAACCCAAAGATTTCGCCTCTCACGGCGTGAT
>NW_025781706.1:0-41827 GCF_021130785.1 Homalodisca vitripennis | reverse complement strand
GGGGGGAAAAAGGAAAAAACCCCCAAAAACCCCAAAAAAAAAAATTTTAAAAAAAAGGAAAAAGGGAAGTTTTAAAAGGAGGAATAAAGTTGAACCTTCAGAGCCATACCTCCAGGGCCCCTGATTTGCCAAATGTAACACAGTCTCAAATGCTTTTGAAAATATCGTCACTCACAACATCATTGCCGGATAAAGTATTTTTGTTGAATTTTTAATTTAAATGAATTCTGTTGACGATACAAAAAGTACTTTATCTTTGTGGGCTTATTTTCATGTGCACACAAATACAAACAGAGACAGGAGCCCTCGTATTTAGGCTGAAAGATGGAAGCTAATTTTCGTGATGCAAACCTATTCTTAGCAGAGTGTCAGGATTTTTGTGTGCATGAAACAGTAAAAGAGAAGTATCAGGTTTGGCGCCAGCAAGCATTTTCGTTTTTCAAATTCACGGAAATTGGAAAGAAAAAACTACAAAATCCTCCAAAGAAGGTCTTAAAAAAGAACGGTAAAGGCACCCCGAGACGGCTCAGAGGTAAAGCACAATGTTAAAGGCTCTAATAAAACTTTCAGAAGAAGCCAACAAAACAGCTATTTAGTAGAACATATAGGGTCATTTCAAGGGCAGAAAAGGAAGAAAAGGCCACTACAAAACCTGTCACATACAGTCCAACAAAATATATTTACCAGAAGGAATTAAACATAAAAAAAATGTTTGTATATGTTCTGTATAATAAGCATGAAAAATAATAAAAGTGTCCTATGAAACTATACCAATACAATTTTCTCCACAGAAATTTAATATAATCAATTTGGCTATCCACAGCATAGGACATCTTGTGGCACAATTGCGGATGATGTACATTGCAAAATACAAAAATCTTAGAAGCAGAAAAAATATTACATTTAAAATGTATATATACAGACACCGGATCAAATAGAGCATAAGGATAACTGAACTGAAAACGCTTGAGTAATTGGATGATACACAAGTTCATAAGATAAAAAGCTGAAAGGTTCTATGAACGAAAAAGGATTTGCAAAAGCTCATTAGCAGAATAAAAATGAAGGACCTTAGAGGCAATTTGACTTTGATTTTCCAGAAAAATTCTGGCCAGTCCCACCTAGCTTGGTCGACAAATGATGTGTGTACTAATAGACACCACAGCTGTCAGTTTATTACCTTTAACAATTCATCATTTTATCCACTGGATAACCAGCGTTTTTTATCACGTATCCACAGGACTGTTGGTTTTTAGCTAAAGGCAGAGTGGACGAGGTTTGCTCACAATGATTCACGATGTTTGTCATATCATAAAACTTTTTCTAGATCCCACACTGTTAGACGAGCTGCGCATTTTTTGTACGATTCATGTGGAGGGCAAAACAAGAATCTGGATTTATGTATTTTGAGATTCTCCTTCAACCAACCTGGTACATGAGGCAACACTAGATTTGATGTGGAAATTCATTCGTTTTGTTTTCCTCCATGAACGAGGTCACTCACTACATGGAGGACAGTATAAGGAATATGTTGGAAGTTATTAAGCAAAAGTAGACTAGAAGTCTGAGCTTACCAAGCGCCAATGGGCAAAGATGTGTGTCTAGGGGCAGAGCCAGGGTTTAAGCCTCGACCCCTTTTAAACGTTGTTGTAGAGAAAGTAAAGCAATCAATGTTTCGGAACATGGTCTTGGACTTCTCAATAGCATGTATGATCTAACAAGTTGCCGCCTTCAAATCCAGGGCCAATAAGAGAACTTAAGTATAACATGGGAACTCCATCCTACGTTTCATCTGTTTCATTCGAAGCTCCTAGACAAAGTGGGCATTTTGATATTTTCTGCAGTTGCTAGGTGTATGTAACCCGGACAAGTGAAAAACAACGAAGGAAAGCTTGAGCAGACAAACGAGAATTCATTCTTCCAGATTATCTATTATGATAGTTAGGGCTTATATAACGTTATTAATTTAAGAAAGCACTTAGTATTCAGAATAAGTGTTTGAGTGAAGAGCTCTAATGTTATCGGTGCTTTAAATTCAACAAAACGACAATAATAATTCTATTTAACAACTCAGTTATTATTTTTATTTTTTTTATGATACTGTAAAATTTTTCATATGTTTCTTGTAAATAAGAAATTATAAAGAGTAGGATATGGAGAGGGATGGGATAAATTTAGAAAACATTTCTGAAACCACTCATTTGATTTTTTCAATGTAAATGGTTAGTGTTTAAAATTTAAAAATTGTATAAAATAAAAATATAATGTAATTAATTGTATTCAATTATATAAATCTGAAATGATTTGTAATTACATTTACATGCTCTACATGTACAGTTTTTGTTTACATTTATAGATTTGATAACCGATACCCCAAGGCAAAATGTATGAAGGATGTGTAAGCAACTTGTCCAGGTTCTGCGAAAGAGAAGCTTAGAGAGTACTTAGAAAGAAAACTTTGCTCATACAAGTTAGAAGAAGCTGAGAATAGTTTGCAGAATGTCTCATGAAATATTTAGTATTTTGTTAATAGTTTTTTTATTTTTTACAATTAAAAAACGAGGTGGTTAACAAAAAAATCACCTTTGGTGTAGTAGATGACTTAACTCTACTTTTTTTCCCTGAGACATGCCCATTTATTTTCTATGACTTACCCCTTTTATAACGTGTATAAAATTATGGAGTTTATAAACAATTTATGTTTTATTTTTAAAAAAAATCAAGGGAAGGGAAGGACAATCGAACCCTATAAAATTGTTTGTTCAGATCTTAAGGATAAAACTGTATAAAAGAATCTAAAAAAAGTAATTAAAGAAAACTCAAAATTTTATATAGAGATTTCGATCTTAAAACTTTAAAAATCAGTTTCCTGTTTTTTAAAAATCTACAAAAAAACTGACTTGCCCACCTTTCTTCCCCTGAGGCCCTTCATATATTACTGTATTATTGTGGTTGAGCTGTAATATTCAGTTATAATAACCTGTAGAAAAAATAATGTAAGTGTAAGTGAAATGGAAAAATATAACTTATTGTAGTCATTTTCTCTAGGTTTCATCTAGGCTGCCCGATAATTTATGACGAGAAAAAAATACGGGCAGAAGCGCAGGTGTGGCGCAGACGTGGGGTGGTATTTCTACTATACCCTGCCATTTTTTATGAATGAACATTTGGGGAGTAAATTAATAAATAAATTAAATTATGTAGTATACATTACATACAAAACAAAAATTTATTATTTTCTTTGCATAAATCTTAAGTTACATAAACGACTCTGATCGGCATAAAAAAAACACACATATAAACCAAAAAGAAAAGCAGAAAAACAAAATGGTTTATTTTTTAATTATGGGCTCTAATTTGTACCTTTTTAGTTTTATTATGGACTGAAATAGATCCAAGGTCAGAGGTTGTCTGAATTTTTTAAATCAATTATATTTCTCAGAAGAGATGGATCTTATCATAAGAAGGAGATTTGTCTTCCTTTTTACATTTTTTCATTTTAAAATTCACAAGTTTCAACTTCAACATGGGAAATAAAACACCAAAAAGGGGGCTTTCACATGTTTCTTATTTGAATCTTACCGGATTCCCGAATTTGTTTCAAGTTTAGATTTATACAAGCCAATTAAACTAAAATAGTTTCTTTCATATAGTTAAAACGTTAATAATTATTCTTGTTTGGTTTTGATTCATAGAATTTATATAAATTCGAGCCTATTATTTCAAATATGTTGCTGTTTCAATACAGTTATTCATAATTAATTTAAACCTACCAGGGGACCCAACACCTAGGTGCTTATCATCTCCTGGCTTTGTTTTTTGCCCAAAAAATCTAGTCTATTTTGTGGATGGAATTATTTACCATTTTTTTAGACTCATTTATTTTACTTCAGAGCCTGTTTTAGTTGCAGAATTTTCATTTTCCTCTACAAAAAGAAAGAATGGTTTTTGTTGAACATCTCCATAGTTTCCTTGCACAAAACCACAATCCAGGACTTCAGTCACAGGATTTTTAATATGTGCCTATTAATATTGTTTGGGGCATTGGTGACTGTGAAAAGATGATGTGGGAATTACAGACCTTCATCAAAACCAAATAGATCCTTTCAAGAACTGAGTAAACATAACTTAATAACCTGTGTTAGAAACTGATATAATAATTTTCAATGTATTCAACCTTCATAGTCACATAGTCTTGAGAGTCAACAAGTTCAACGAAAGTCAAAAATAGTAGTATATATATGACTTCGACTACAGTTACTTTCAAGATCTACTTATAGGAAGACTGTTTAGTAGCATGCTGAATGGTAGTTGTACAGCAATGTGGTCACTGCCAACCCAATCCCCTGAATTTTGTTTGCACATTTGTTCTTGCAGTTTGGTGTAACATGTTACATTTTTTTCTTTCCTATTTTGATTCTTTTTAAAGTTGGTGTTGGTGTTATCAAGCTGGTGTAGATACAAACAACATTTTCCTGTAAGCCATTGTTGTATTTAAACACTTATAACATCAGTTAAAATATCATGTAATTAGTTAAAAAATATATGATGTTTTCCCAACAAATTTTTTTTTGAAAACTCAAAATTAGTTTTAAACTTTCATTTCTTTTAGAGGAATCTATAACTTGTTAGATGCAAACAGCAATTGTTCAGGTCATCTCTTAACTTTCTTTCTCAATTCACATTGTGGTAGGTACCAAAATACAGTTAACTGCTATGGCTTCACAATCATATGTCCTGTACTTGTACCTAGGTTACAGTATATAGAGTAAATAACCTATTATTTTGCATTAAAACATTAAATATTTCTCATAAATTGAGAACCCTTATATCCCAATCAGGTGAGGCAGCAAGCAGCAAGAGGTATGATATTCCTGAATCCAACGGAATAGTCCCACATTCTTCTACCTTCATCGGCCTAGGGAAAGTTTTCTAGTGCGTTTGATGTTATAGGCTGCATTTTCAATCCCATATTTTGTAAATCATGTTTCCTCAGAATTCAGAGTAAACAGGAGCTGCTCTCTATCACTTTTTTGGCATGCATTTGTTGGTCTCAGTTTACCAAATATACACCAAATTTTGACACAGTTTTATCACATTCTTTCCTAGCTTTCCACAATTCACTTTGGCTTATGCCAAGAGAATTTTTGCAAACATCTCTGATTTAAGCAATCTATTTCTTTTGGTTCTATGTCCAAATCGTAAACAGCTTCAATTTAATTTTCTTTTGTAGTCCTTTGTCAGTGCCAATATCACGATTTTTGTATTTTGGGCCTTCCTCTAGATTGGAGAAATGTTTTTCCTTTCTCTGGTACGCCTATTTGGCTTATTCGGTTTGTAATCAGTTTTGATATATAAACACCATGGGACTTTTTTTCCCCCCCCCCCCCCCCCCCCCCCCCCCCCCCCCCCATCCTTCACTCCCCCCCCCACCCCCCCCCCCCCCCCCCCCCCCCCCCCCCCCCCCCCCCCCCCCCCCCCCCCCCCCCCCCCCCCCCTTTTAGAAACAAGCTCTTTGGTCGCATTTGTCTTATCATACCCTCTCCTTCATTAAAAGACAATGCTGATTAGCTTGCTACCGTACAGAGTAAGTGGTTCCTTTGTACATAGTTGACTCTACTTTTCCACTGATGGTATTTTACAGCTCATTTAGCATTGTAACTTTCGGCGTTGGTTTGAAGTGTATTCCTCGAACAAGCTATAACTGTATAAAACTAGGTAGTAGTTGTTGGCAGCCATAGGGATATATATTTCCCCCAAATTCTATAAGACTTCAAAGAGTATACAAGGTTTTCTTCTTTCTCCATTCTGCGTTGTGCAAAACTTTTTTGCATTAATTCTTAAATTAACAAATTTTCGTAACCTTTAGAATATTTTTCCACTTCATACTTTTCGAAGTACGTGTAAATGTAATCTAATTTGAAGACCTTAGTGATCTTAAATTACAGATTTTTTACAATTAAAAAAATTAACGATTTTTCATGCCGCGTTTTAATTTCTGTGTCCTCCAACTAACTGTAAATCATCAGTGGAGTTGTTTCATTAAAATGAAGTGAAGTAGATTGAGGAATGGCCTACGGTAGATAAAAATACTTAAACGAATTCTGTGTGTGGTTCCCCGACTAGGCAAGTTACCACTTTCCTGTTAGGCCTATATATTGAGTTTAAAGTTATAGATATAAATAAAATTCAATATTTTCTACTACCATTTGGTACTACTAAAAGACTCAAAATTGACGCGGGAGTGAGAAGCTAGGTAGGGAAAGTTGGTTCATCGAGTTATTCAAATGGCACTCAGTCTGTGCCACTAATCAGTGCAAAATAATAACTTGACCGAATACTGAGCTAATGTTAATAAATTTTGAAGAATTGTAATTATTGTTGAAGAGACTATCTAAGTGTTTAGTAAACAGAAATTTGTTCAAAAAAAAGACGATAAAGTGGAAATTATAATATCTGGTTTATACCATATAAAGTAAAAATTTGGAAAAAAAACGGCTTATGAGAGCCCTACAGTGGGAATGTAAGCTTTAATTTGACTTTATGTTTCCTATAGGATCATCCCCAACAGTAAGGACACGATTTGTAATCCTAGACCCTTGCTTTCGTCTTTGACCGCTATGGTACAGCGCACGACCGTAAGGTTATAAAATATTGGTAGTTTGAGTATCTGTGTTTTACAATAATAGTAATAATAAGTACAACAAAAAATTATGTACAATACAATTTTGACCTTTATTTAGATGATTTCTGTAATATAAGGAGGTCTACAATTAAAATATAAACTCTATTTGCTTTAGTTTCTATTAATTTCAACTTACTATCTTGTGTACAATTAGGTTTTTTAAAATTTTAAATAATTTAGGCCTAGTCAAAGTATACATTGGAAAAAGAACAGAATGATTATTTTATGTATTTGTTAAGTAAACTATAAAAATGACTGAAATATGAACATAATTACCAAACCTTATACTGTAGAAAGTGCACAAATCAATTAATACCTTAGTGTGCAACACAGTATTTGAAATGAATACTTGTTTGATTTTGGTGATTAACTGATATTAAATGGGTGAAAAATTCAATCTTTTATTGTGTTTTAAAAATTACGTTAAAAGTTGATGATAACATTGATGTTGCAGAGGCGATGAATCGCAGAGTCTCTTGTTTGTGGAATGTGGGAAGAGGCACTGGAATGGTGCCAGTCGACCCACTGCCATGCGGGCACAACACATCAGTAACATTTTCTGTCTGGTCTATGACAGCAAGAACACAAAGATTATTCTCAGCTGGCAACCGATGATCAAGTCATAATTCACGATACAATAACGTCAGTACAATTGTGATTTGTAATTTAGAATATTAGTGTTCAAGCTTTACCATTTAAACCATTCACCATTAAAAAAGAGAATTAAAAGTGTGACAGTTAAGTTTATTTAGATAAAATTATAATTAAGAATTGGATTGCTGTTGCGGAAATTATTGGATTCTGTGGATAATGACTTTAGCTAAAAAATACTATAGTCATCATAAGAGGATCACAAATATTTGTTAAAATACTATGTTCATGTGCATGGCAGTCTTTGTCACAATATTTTTTATTTTAACTCAATCTTCATATAGTTACATTACTTTTTTAAGTTTATTATTTTTACTAATGCACTTTTTTAAATGCCTTCAATAATTTTTTGTTCTTTACCTTAATATGGTAGATCCACATTTCGGTATATTATAGAGTTGCATCACAGGTAATTTGATCATAGAGAGGGTTAATGTTATTTTTTTATACTTGCCTTGACAGCAGTGTTAGTTGGTGAGCCTGCTGCCACTGTCAGTAGATTGAACAATGGTCATTGCCATTCATAATTATACTAATCTACTGTTTGAAATATAATACAGAAATAAACTGCCAAAAATGATAGGGAACACTTGGCCTAAAATTTTTTAATTTTACAAATAATGATTAATTTTGTACGATTGTGTGAAAGGTCTACAAAACAATACCAACTGCCATTTGTAACTATTTGATACTTGTTATCCAGGAAAATATTACCTAGACTACTACTACAACCTTTACCTTTAGCCCTGAATGGTAGGCTATGTTCAAACCCCTTTATGGTAGACATGCGTAAAATAAACTCACACAAGAATTTATTTGGGGAAATTCAACAAAAATTGTGTCAAATTCAAATCCTGGTAAAAAACTTAAATAATGACTAATTTAAAATACGTATGTGCTCACAGATATACATATTTCCGAGATACGTACATTCCTAACCTTCCTAAACACGTTTTTGTTTTTAGACTGATTAATTTCTGACAACTAATAAAATTACGTCATAACAATCATTTCATGATTTGATCTGGTGCACTAAACAAACATGTTTATTGCAGAGCACTCATTATGTTGAAGTAAACCTTCTTTTGCTCTAACAGCACTCACAGCAATATTTCCACAGTTCTTTTTTCTTGTTGAAAACACTTCAATTCTTGTTTTTTTTTCATGAAGAACGCTTGCCAATGTTGTTTAAAAAGTCTTTCAGAGTGTGTTCTTTTGAAGTCTGATGTTTTGTCATTCCTGACAAAGCTGTTCATGGAGGAAGAGCATAAAATATTGTCTGGTTAATACAATTTTTTCTTCTGAAGTAGTTGTGGCCAATAGATCAAAACACTGTTAATCCATGCAATTCATCATGTTATAAAAAGGTTATCTTTTAGCTTTCCTGCTATGATTCATTAAATGACACATTTTGGATGAGGCTGTCAACAGCTAATGTGGTTGAGTTAAATGTCATAACCTCTTCAGGTTTATTTGTTACAATGTATAAGTTGTAATCAGCAGCACAATCTTGTTTTCTTAGATAAAAGGGGACACCACACCTACATCATCGTCAATCAAGAAGATAGATAAGTCAAGACCTCTGCCTTGAATTTTGGTATCTTTGAACTCAGGAGGAAAATGTTAATTATTTTTTCTGATCGTCCCAAAAATCGTTAGTTGGTATTCGCTTAGCATTTTTTCTCTCCTAAAGGAACGCTAAAAAAAACCAGTTGTTTGTTGTGACGCTGTGATTAGATTCTCTGGATAGATGAGTTTAAGTTTTCAACAAAGTAGTGCTGGTGATCCTAGCGTTGTGCCTTTTCCAAGACACGGCATTGGGTTAATCATGTACTTTGAACTATTGTCACACTTCATAAGTACCTTTTAATGCCATACTTATCTGGCGCTTCTATGGTATGTATCTACGAAATTTGTCATTACTTCTAAAAGTAAAATAACTGTTCATCAATTTTATTCTTCAAGCGTAGAATTACTCTCATAGTTGTTTTTTATCATATTTGCTTAAACTCATTCTACTGCACTTTTTTTTGTCGGCCATATGCCCCCATGTTGGATTGTTATCGCTGTTGTAGAATTCAGACTCTGATGCTATGTTTTTTTCATAAAGTGTATCCTCAACTTCATCAGTCCTTTATAGCCTAATTAACCCATAGTATTTTTTTAAATAGTAGAAACAAACCTACTTTTATTTTGACTCATTGTACAGGGCTGTTTTTTTTTCAACTTCCGATGTGGTATAAAAATAAAAACTAGGGAGAGTAATTAAATAAATTTATTATCAAAAGTTAGGTACATTATTAGTTACTTTTCAACATAATCGCCATTTAAATTGAGGTATTTTTCATACCTGGGTACAAGCTTCTTAATACCTTCTTCATAGAAGTTTGCCGCCAGTGATTTGAGATGGGTTTTCACGGCGGCTCGCCAGCGCGTCGTCTGTTCGGAAGCTGTGCCTCTCTAGCATCTTCTTCAGTTCCGGGAAAAGGTGATAGTCACTCGGCGCTCAGTAAGTCAGGACTATACGCCGGATGGTCAAAAACATCCCATTTTAAAAACCGTCAAGAAGACGCTTTGTCAAAGCAGCACTGTGAGAGGGACGGGCGTTGTCATGAATGAGCACTACTCCCGAAGTGAGCATTCCTCTCCTTTTGTTCTGGATAGCTCTCCGCAAACGTTTGTAACGTACCGCAGTATCCTTCCGCATTGATTGTGGTACCTGGCTCTAAAAACTCAACAAGCAATATACTTTTTGATCCCAAAACACGGTGGCCATAATATTTTTGTTGTTGAAAGTTTTTTTTGAATTTTTGGGGTTTGTTTGGAGAGTTTGAATGCATCATTGTTGGGACTGCTGTTTCCGTTTCTGGAGTGTCGTACAGAACCCATGTCTCGTCTCCTGTCACGATTTTGATCAAAAAATCTTCGCCATCAGCTTATAACGGTTCAGAAAAGACGCTGACGCCATTCGCTGAGCTTTGTGTTCATCCAGACAATTCTTTGGCACCCATCGCGCGCAAAGTTTTTTTGTAGCCTAACTTGTCAGTTACGTAGAGTATAGGGCTGACCTTGAAATCTCAAGAAACTGATTGGATAGCTCCGTAATCGTAAACCTTCGATTGCTTCTTACACTTTGGTCAACTCGATCAACGAGGTCTTCGTTGCGACCAACTTTCGTTCTTGGCCCCCTTTATCATGAAATGTCAACTCGTCCATCTTTAAAATTTCCTACACCAATCATGCACTGCACTGTCACTCATAAAGCTTTCACCGTATACTCGTTCCATTCTACGGTGAATTTTTGCTGCAGATAACCCTTTAGCTTGCAAGAAACGAATGACACTTCTCAACTCACACTTGGCAGGAGATTCTATCATGGTAGCCATGTTTATGTGTCGCTAGATAAATTGGAAAATGGCGTCGGCCGCCCGAAAATGAGTGAGGTTGTAGTGGGAGAGGTGCGCAGTCGACTGCCACGCATTGCTGGTCGATACCGCTCGCCCAGTCATCTAGCGGCACGATCGGATGTTGAAAAAAAAACAGCCCTGTAAAAGGTACAACATTAAAGCACAGTAACAAGCACTATATGCTATAATTAGTTAACAAAGGACAGTGTCTAGACATTATATGTTAATATTCATATAGAATTTGTATCTAGATGAATATTGTGATAATATGTGCAATTTACAAAACTTTTTTTATATTTTAAATTTACACATATTACTAAAACATTAGTATTTGAAGAAAGGAGTTTGCTTTTAGCATGTATTTATGAAATATTTAAGGAAAATTAGTTGAAAAATGCATACAAATTATACAAAAACATTGGTAATCATTATAAAATTTGATGGTCCAAGCTTTCTCTTTTATACAATTCTTCCTGGGATTTCAACGAATATAAAATAAAAATAATTAGCTGAATTGATCCAGCCATTCACAAGATTAGTGGGTTACCAACACATTATGCAATTCACTATTACTTATTAGGACAATGTTATAGTACGCCATACCACATGACATGTAACAGGCTTCACTGTCTTTGGCCACCGAGAAGACAGAGATCGTGCTTCTCACCAGGAGGAGGATAGATCCCGTCGTGCATCTAAACGTCAACACGGATCGATACCAAACGCTGCGTCAAGTATCTAGGAGTGAGAATGGATTCCCGTATGACATTCTGGGGACCAACATCGCCTGTGCGGCCGAGAAAACTGAAAAGATTGTGGCCAATCTGAGTAGGCTCATGACCAAACGTCGGTGGACCCGCAGAGACTAAGCGCCGAGTCCTCATGTCCGTGACGAACTCGGTTATCCTCTACGGTTGCGAGGATATGGGCGGATGCCTTGCGGCAGAAGCGTTACAGGAAGAAGGTCGTGGCGGTGCAGAGGAGAGGAGCCGGCCGTCCTTGTGATTGCGGGGGTAATTCCCATCGATCTTCTTGCTCTTGAGCGGGAAGCGTGTATACGATGGGGAATGGCACTGTCAGCCGTGCTACTGCCCGTTCGCACACAATGGATGAGTGGCAAAACTCGATGGGAGAGACGGAGAGTCGAGGACGTTGGTCTTTTAGGCTCATAGGTTGATCTGAGGGGATGGACCGAAAGAGAGCATTGGAGAGGTAGGACTTCTACCTTACCCAGCTTCTCACTGGGCACGGTTGTTTCGGCTTCTACCTTAACAGAATGGGGAAGATCCCGATGTCCGGAATGCCAGTACGGGGATTCGGATGCGGACGATGGCCTGCACACCTTCTTCAAATGTAGAAGGTGGGAAACGGAGAGAAGGGAGCTGGAGACAGCTATCGGGCATGTTTCGCCGGAGACTCTTATAGAAGAGATGTTGTCCAGTCCCGAATTGTGGAACGCTGTCGCTGCGTTCTGCAAGAGGGTGCTAAGGCAAAAAAGAAAGAGAGCAGCTATAAAGCACCAGAATAGCTCATGCTGGTGGATTTTAGAATGAAGTAATGCCCATTGGGCGAACGATGGCACCCTCTTGAAGTAGTTGCAGAGATGCGTTTCCCGAGAGGGTTTCCAATGCCTGGACCGGTAGGTTTTTTTAGTGGGTGAGAGTCCCACACACCAGGGCAAACACCTGTCCTATTGTAAAAAAAAAAAAAAAAAAAAAAAAAAAAAAAAAAAAAAAAAAAAAAAAAAAGGAAAATGCTTCACTGAGTTTGAATGCCAAATTTAACATATGTAACTATGTTACATTTAAAAATTTCATATGATTGTACTTAGTCTGTTTACAAATCAATTTATTCAACAGTTTTCTTGTCATCGTGGTTATCCATAAGACCAATGTTAAAATGTTCACTAATGCTTAGCCTAATCCCATGGGATGACATACACCATCATGGAACTTGATGTCACTTGTATAGAAATGAAGCTTCATGCAAAATTGAAGTCTATTAGCCAGTTCGTTCTCAAGATATAAAGGAGACAGATAGACAGAAATAGACAGATAATTTTATCCCCTCAAAAAACAGTTAAAATGCTCAGTCAAAAAAGTATATAGATCAGTTCGTTCTTGAGGTATCGTGCAGACAGCAACCATTTGTTCCATGTAATGAAATAAACCCAACAATCACATGTTAATTAAAAGTTTTTAACTATTATAAATTTGAAAATGTAAATTTATCTAAATAAAAATTTTAATTTTCAAAAATCTAAAAATAGTTGTTCGGTTATAGAGGTATTGTTTTATACAATTATTTCAAAACAAGAAATCAACAGCAATACAAAAAATAATAATAAATTATTAATTTATTGATACAAATACATAATTTGATGATAAGTAAAATTACAATATAGGCTACCCTAAAAAGTTATGAAACATAATATTATGTCTCTACAAATATAAATTAATATTTTAATTTCTTACTACTGATGTTGTGGTTCATAATATCACAAAGTTGTTATTATTAATTACCTATTCATTTCTGGCAATTTTAAACTTAAAATGATTGTGTAGAAAACAGAGCTTATTACACTCTCTATGCATGTTATGGTAACAACAATGGTTTTTGTTTCTACTTACAGAGGGGATCCCGTTGACTACTTTTCTTCACGAGCAAGCAGCCAGTTCTACTGCCTGTCCTATTGACCCGTTCAATGACAAACGTGTTTTGCCAGTGCCTGTGAGGATGGGAGGATTACTCATCTATGATATTCGGGAACCTACCAGTTCAGGTAAGTTTACACAAGGGCAGTAACAGTGAGGTGTGGCAAGGGATACAAACCCATCTCATTATACCTTACTTTATCCGTAAAATATTTGTTCCAGTGATTGTATGAAGGAATCAGTGTAACTATAGATTAGTTCAGAGTTGTTTAATTTTTTTTCTTTATCTCTAATAATCGGTAATTTAAAAGGTCTTGTGACTTTTCGTGTATTGAAATGGTATACAGAATGTTTGACTTCTGTACAGTCACAACATAATTTTATATTGTGGTAAATATGCTATTGAGTACATTTATGTTGCCATATGTTTAATATAACATTATTTTGTTTGCTTTTTGGTTATAAAATATATTTTTAAAAAAGCTTGTTTAAATTTGATAAAAAGAAGAATTTTTTCAAAACAAAATAAAATCATATTTTAATTATGCTACGAGGACTCTCAAGGATACAGTTACATTTATTATAAAAAAATGTGGGCAAGATTACCTTTAAAATGAAGGTTCTCATTTAATTTTTAAGGAGCTATCATTTTTTAAATCCAATTCATTTTATGATCACACAAACAATCTCCCTCCCCTTGTATTATTTCTAATACATTGGTAATTGTATATAATTACAACTTGAATACGTGGCCTTTAAAGTAAGAAAATAAGGAAAGTAATTCTAGTTACAGGAGTTTAGTATGTTTACTTACATAATTTATTCTGTAATATTGTTATTCAATTTTGATCTTTATTTATTGAAAAAATTAAAGAAAGAAATGTGACTGACCATTGTTATTTGCTTCCAGATTCCATTTGCACTAAGCGGTATGTAGTTCTGCATTCCATGGAGTCATGTTTAACCCCTGTGGAGTCTCAACTAGTAGCAACAGCCAATGCCAAAGATGGAGCTGCACTGTGGGATGTGCGCAAGCCTAAAGAGTAAGGAAATCTTATCTATTGTGTTGTCTACATCTTTTAAAACAAAGATAGTATAAATTCGAATGTAAATAACTTTTATTATTATCTTCAATTTTTATTTGTGCAAAGTTATTGATTTGTGAAATTCCATTATTTTAGTTGATTGGTTGTAATATTGCCCAAATAATCTGGTTAGTGGTTTAGCCCGAAATAATGTATAGTATTTCAAAGCGCACAATTTTATATGGAAGAAATAACCCATGACTTGACTAAATACAGACTTAACTGACTCCCCTTCTCCAGACAAAAAAAAAGAAGGTTTGGAAGTAAATCATATCAAGATTAATATTCTATACTGAATCTTATCTGAGATAAATTTATATTACATAATAAAATAGACTTTGCAGCTCAGTTGGAAGAAGTAGATAGATTTTGTGGTAGGCGAACTATTTATAATTTATTTCGTATATGGTTTGTAATATGGAATTTAAAACAAATTTAAACATCCGCCATAGTGGAATGTAATGGTATACCTATCTGGCTAATGAGAGCGGCAGAAAATATTTATAAGATCAATTTTTCAGTATTTATCTCACCAGTTCTTGATAATAGAGATATTGTTATACGATTTTCATATCCAAAAACCGAACCAAACGTATCTCAAAAACCGTTTGGGGATACAAAAAAATGTTTTATTACAAAAAGATTAGGAACTCATATTTATATGCATTTCAGAACACTTTTTATTTGCTCTCCAAAAAGTTGATTTAAAAATGTTTAAATGGTTGCCATATGAAAACAAATAGCATACCAAGTTGGCTAATGAACTTAGCTGGGATATTTATAAAATCAATTGTTATAAAAACTTTAACAATAGTTGGGTTTTTTAATTTTTGGTATTCTGCCCTTATGTATGTATTTATTATTAAAATATATATTTTTAAAGCTCTTACACACACTGACCAAAATAGTATTTAGAATTTTTTGTTTTTTTTCTGCCAGTGAAAAATAAAACACACACACACATGTTATATATTTTAATGTATATAAACTTAGGAAGGTGGATGGTTTTGGGCATTCAGTGAAGCTATGTAGAAATTTTGCATAAGTGTTACCATTAAGATAATTTATTGCAATAGACCTATGTTGTATGTTAAATCTACCTAAAATTATTTAATACTTTAATAGCATAATATAGTTGAACCCATGGAAATATAGCCAAGTCAACCAGTAAGTAATTTAATTAATTTTTCCACATAAATACAATTATTTTCATCAACAGTACCAGGATATAAACAAGGAATTTGAGTTAGCTCTTGAAAATTTAATCCTAGATAGTAAAGCAGACAACTAACTGCTCTCTCAGAAACAACTGACGATTGTACAATTATTTTCTAAACAACTACCAATAAAAATGTTTGGAAGTTAAAAACACTTATTTACGATTTCTAGGTTTTTTAAACTTTTTAAATATAAGATTTGAATACAAACTGGGTGGTTAGCCAGTGAGGTTTAATTAGGAATTGATCACACTCCTATACCTAAAGATCATTAAATATATTGTGACAATTTGCATTAGGTTCCTAAATAGAGTTTTGATTAACTTTAAAAATACATTTTTAGTTTGTGCTAACAACATTAAAAAAATCACTTGAATGTATATACAGTATATTTCACACCTATCTAAAGTATTGACTTGGTCTAAACTTTTATGTTAGCTCAAAGACAGTTTCAATTATTTATGTGAATGTACTTGCAATAGCTAGAGGTAAATTTAAAGTTAATAAGTTATTAAAATTATGAAAAAGTTATCCTCATCATAATGAACATTGCCTATATTAAAACTTATCATTTTATAAAAAAATACAATTAGTCAGTTGAGATTACCCTTTGAGAACTAAGACATTTTTATTAGTGATAAGCGGAAACTGGTTTTTAAAGCGAGAAAGTTGCGGCGAGTGCCGCTACAGATTTGAATTTGGCGCGCGTAATCCTTCTGTAGCCGTGAACGCGATAGCCAGCTGCGCCAACCTTAGCTCAAACAATAGGAGCCTCCTACCATCCGGAATTCTTCTGGACATGTTCGAGTAGGATGTTTCCTGCTAGATTAGCAAGCTGGGACCGGAGGTTGTGCGGGAGAGTGGTTGTGCAGCGGTCGGGTGGAGTGGACGGGAGAAGTGAGTGTACGTGGCCTGGGACTTGGTATAACTGTTAGGGAACCTTTCAGAACTATATCCAAATTATTAGTTAATCTTTTAATCATCAAAGCTGGTTAGGTTTTGGATAGAGGGAATCTAGTGGCGGATCCACGGTTATTATTCCTCTGGAAGGTGCCCTCTTCCGGTCGCGACGACACGAGGTCGCAAAGTTGAGGCCCAAAATGTGAATTTTTGTAGCATTTTTGTTCAAACGCAATTTATTCAAATAAAAATTGAGATAATGATCTCTTCAGTGTATTAATAAGGATTAAATATTATTTTAGATGATATGCTATTTAGCTAAACTTACTTACTTATATATTTATTTATATATATAAGTAAATAATTTTTCAAAAACTGGTTTTTGTCATATTGTAACTGAAAAAACAAAATATCATTTATGTGTGTGAGAAGACCTATTATTTGTAACTGCAATATAATCTGCTACAAAATAAAAAAATCATCACAAGAATGATAAAATGTAGTTTAATTAAATTACTTTTTGTCGTACAGGGTCCTGGTACGTTATGGGTCGGCGGAGAGTTGCATGTCCGTACGATGGGATGGCAGGGGACACCGTCTCCTCGCATTGCGCCGTAGAATGCCCACCAATCCTCTACCCAGTAGATTCACCATTCCATCTGGCGCAGTTTGACCATTCTTCCTATTACAACTCATGCACCATGAAGAGCTGCAGTTTTGCTGGTGAAAATGACCAATACGTGCTCTCTGGCTCAGATTGACTTTAATTTGTACATGTGGAAAATTCCAGAGAGTGGACCAGGTTAGTCCTGTACGGTAATTGACAGTAACAGGATCAATATTAAACAGTTTTTATTCCAGCAGTGAATAATAAGTCATTAACATTCCCTTCAAGTCTTCTGGTTATCTCATATATTGGGTTTTATTTCTTTAATAGTCCAACTTTTGCTGCTTCTAATAATAATTTCTCTGATGGGCTCATAAGATCCTCCTTTTTCCTGCCAAAATGTCTTCCGCAAATGCCAGCACATTTAGTTTCCCTCCAATGTTTAGACCTTCTGGCGCAATCTTTGTTGTTTTCAATGCATTTTCAATAGCAAAATTGAATAGGAGTGAGCCTGTCTTGCGTTACACAAGTGCTGCTTTGAAATTTGCCTGTATATACCTTTTGTAGACCAAAGAATAAGTTGTTAAATTATTTTTAAATTGATTTAACTTTTTCCATTTTAATTAAATAAATATCCTAATTCTGTTTCAACAAAACTTTTCAGAGAAGGACAATGAAGAATTTGAATCCTTTCAGTCGTTTTCTTTGTGTAGAATTCAAAATTATACCTCTCTTCTTGTGTATTTTTTCGGTGTGGTTGTAGTTATGCCTGGTAATAAATTGTAAAGGATCTGCAAAATGTGTTACATAAATCACTGCTTCTAGGATATACAACACAATAATATTGTCGTATAACTGGTTTTTTACTGATTCATCTTTTTAAAAATTACACATTATTTTAATTCATTTTTTCTTTTTGAATGAGAACTCATCTAGTCTAGACTAGCAAGTCCACTGCAGTTTGGTTCATGTTGATTTCATGATTATTTTCAGGAACATGGGTACCTTCTGCCCACATGATTCTCACTGGACATCGCTCTATTGTCAATCAAGTGCGTTTCAATTCCACTAACCATCTGATTGCTTCATCTGGTGTTGAGAAAAATGATAAAGGTATTAATATGAATAACCTACATAATTCTTCTAGTGAGTAAGTAAAGTGAGAAAGTGCAAGTTTTGTGATACTTGATAATGTGTAGTTGTTAGAAACTATTTATTTAGCCCATAAACTATTGTTCAAACTAATAAAACATGTTAATACAAATGTGTAAAATATTCCAGGTTTGGAGTCCTTTTCCTTTGCCAAACTCAAATGGAGATGACACACATCATCGAAGAGTCTTTTCTCATGAAGAATACATTGGTTTAGTTTTGTCCAGTGGCCAGGTAAATTTAAGTATATTTGTTGTCCACCACTTGCTTGTTTTGATTAATGATAATTAGTTTTTTACCATGTGATATTATTTCTTTATTAATGTAAGTAAATTACAAAATAATGCGTTCTTTAGAAATTTTAACCTCATGAAATGTTTAATAAACAAATTTAAAAGATTATCATTCATCCATAGTTAGTAATTGTAATTTTTTCTGAATCTATTCAAACATCAAGTTAAACATGCATACATTTTAGCCACAAGACAATAGGATCAAAATAATACAATCTTGATCATAAATAAAACATAATTAATAGAAATATTCTTTTAGAAATAAAATACAGTTGCACAGGAATTTTTATTTTCATGATAATCATGCTGAATTAAGAGTCCATATCAAACCAAATGATCGAAGTTTTATTTTTGACGATTGAAGGATTGTGAAGAAAACAGGATTTTTCAGGACATTTGCCATCGTTCAGTGAAACAAAAAATCAGTAACACTACGTTTCGAGATCTGCAATCTAATCTCTTCCTCAGGTAAAAACTAACCTAATACATAGTTACAAACTAGGTTAAAATAAACAAATCATACCAAAGCGTTGTGGCACGCTTAAGTCAGGAATCACAACCACCATGTTGTGTGTCAATTTCACTAACTCTAAAACATGCACTTAATAAAAAACTATACACAATACTAATCATTAAAACTGAACTACAGAATACAGGTCACAATACGTCTGCATTCGTCTACCATCCACCTACGACTGACCAGAGGCCAATAGCAAATGGCAATCGTCACGGCAGAAAGAAACAAGATGGCGGAAATAAAAAGGAAGGGGGACAGGAATGGGCCTTTTTTTATTATTGGTTCATGCTAGATAGACTTCTTAAAACCATATTGTGACTCCGCATTGGTTTATTACTACAAATATCTGATCCGTTTGATAATTTTTGGTTTTCTTTTTTAGTTCATTTTTTAGAATTGGCAACCAAAGCGGCATAATTTCGACTGATGGTTGACTGATTGGTTGGTCTGCCAATTTAATGTATGTTGCCTTTATTAATTTCATTTTGAAGAAATGTGGTTCCCAATGTATTATGTTGGCTTCATCCCAATTCATATGATGGTCTTCCGACCAACAATGGTGCGCAATTTTTTACTTTCCTGTGAGGCCCTTTCTTGTGTTTTCTTTGTGCTCTTTTATCCTTACGTTTAATGGTCTTTTTGTCTCGCCTATGTATTCCCTATTGCAACTACATTTTATACTGTAACCACAGTTTTTGGAATCCTGTGTGCCATTTTTTGTTTTTATGAGACTTTGTCTAAGAGTATTGTGTGTTTTAAACACGGTTATAATGTTGTACTTTCTACCTACTCTTCTAATTTTCTCCAATAATCCCGGCACATAAGGAATTGACATAAACACAAATTTCTCACCATTCTGTTTTTCTGACTTAGGAATGATTCTTCTGGTTCGTTTGCACTTATTTATTACTAATTGAGAGTATCCATTGCTTCTAAGATCCAATTCAATTTTCTTAAATTCCTCTTTTAATCCATCTTTTATCTGACCATAAAACTCTTTGCTCTATCAAATAACGAGTAGCCTACTCCTTCTTTGACAGATTTGTTATGGTTGGATTGATAATTTAAATATTTTCCAGTTTGTGTTTTCTTTCGAAAAACAGTTGTCTTAAGGACATCCCTATCTCTTAATACACACACACATCCAAAAGGAGAAATAATATTAATGTGATTTAAAAAACTTATTTAATTCAGTGTCTCCATGAGGAATAATAACAAAGGTATCATTCCACATACCTCCACCAAATCTTCGGTTTGAACTGAGCTGAAGCTAAAACTTTTCACTCAAATTCCTCCATAAAGATATTGGCAAAAATAGGAGACAGTGGAGAACCCATTGCCATCTCCTCATCTTGACGGTAAATTTTACCCTCTAACTCAAAATAATTCCATTGAATGCATAGTTCTAAACAGTTCTATAATTACTGGCACTGGAAGTTTAGTTCTATCCTGTAATGTTTGGTCTTCTTTGATACGTGATTCAAAATTACAAGAGTTTCTGGAACTGGTACATTTGTAAATAGACTTTCAATGTTAAAACTTACTAGTTTGTCAGTTTCAGTCAACTTGAGGGATTTCGACTTCTCTACAAAATCCTTGGAATTTTTGATAAAAGAGTAAGTTTTTCTTACCAATGGCGTTAAGATGTCCAAGAGGACTTAAGACAATTCCCTGCAAGGTGAATCACGAGAACTAATGATG
This sequence comes from Homalodisca vitripennis, assembly GCF_021130785.1. Taxonomy (NCBI): domain Eukaryota; kingdom Metazoa; phylum Arthropoda; class Insecta; order Hemiptera; family Cicadellidae; genus Homalodisca; species Homalodisca vitripennis. The sequence goes on along the minus strand of NW_025781706.1, from coordinate 20,958 downwards.
GGCCGGAGAGGGATGGTAGGTTTGTGGTTTTTAGGAAGGCCATACATATGGGGGATTTTGGAATGGTGAAGAGTTAGTTTTAGATTTAAATTTATCTGAAAAAAATGCTTTGTGTTTTCTTAAGGTGTTTGCTACTTTGCGTTCAAATGAATCAGTTGGGTCTTTATTTAAAACTGTATATTTTCCAGTATTTAGTCTCCACAATCTTTTCTTTATACGCTACTGAGTCAAGTACAACAGTAGCGTTGCCTTCATCGGCTGGTAGGATTTTGACCGTGTCATCTTTCCCAAGGATCGACATGGCCTTTTTCTACTCTATTGTCAAATTGGGTTTTGTGGGAGGAATTTTCTTGAGCAAAAGACTGGCCTGACAACGAAACCGGTCACCCTGTTCCTCAGATAACTGTGAAACAGCCGACTCGATTCCAGTTACGAAATCCAGTACCTTTACCAATTTTTGTGTCACAAAAAAGTTTAAACCCTTGGATAAAACTGATATTTCCACTTCATTGAAGATTTTTAAAGAGAGGTTGATTACATTTTTATTATTTGCATCTGTATTCACCTTGCCATCTTTAGGCAAATCACTTTGTTTGGGCCTAATTTTTTCAAGTTCTTTTTCCTGTCTATTTCAGAAACTTTTTTACATCTATTTTGGATGCTTTCAAGAATTTTGTTGAGTTCTGTACCAATGAGGGTTTTTAATTAATTTTTTACACTCAATACTATTTTGGAAGAGGCATCTTTCACGATGATGATATGCAATTCTTTTTTTAAGTAAAGATTTAGAATGATCCGGCTGAGACACTAATATGTCTCAATAAGTAAGATTTTGTAAATTTGTTATATGGATTTTTTATTATATTGATAATTTATCTTGAGTTTAGTTCAGAAATTATTACATTTTGTTAGAAAAATATCATTTCACTAACAGGTATAAAAAAATATTACGATTGGTTTTTACACATATCACTTTATTATTATTAAACAAATGCACACAAAACTCCTTTGCATGAAAAAAGTCGGAATTCTTTTAACACATTCACGACGTAGGTGATAACTACCTTCGTAATTAAGTGGCGTGTTGATATCGGTAAAATCTGTCAGAAATGCGTATTTTGTTTTTTTGCTTAAATCACTCGACAGCAGTTATAAAATATGTGCAAAACTATCAAAACGTAAATTAAACCATTTTTTGATGAACTTTTTATACATATATGTGCGTGTACCACGTGTGGTACACGACGCGCTGAACTAATAAGACATTAATCTACCGCGTCGTGTACCACACGTGGTACATGTGTTGCTTCTAACCTGCGTCTAGCTAGACATTTAGCGAGCATCGTTTGGCGCGCTTTTGTCTTTCTTCTGTCAGTCTGCTTCGTTAATTTGTAGGTTACCACTGCTAGTGACTGGGTGTGTGTTGAATTGAAAGTTATTTTGTGGTGTTTCGTAGTGAAATTGTAATAAAATGGACGAACAAGAGATCGATGATGCTCTTGAAGGCCACAGTGATAGTGAACTTACTGATTTTTTCTGTGTCGGGGAGCGAATACTTACCATCTGAAGCAGATAGTGAGGATTCAAATGCAGACGGTAATGATGAGGAACTTGATGCAAATGAAGTTAAGTCATGCATTAAATATCGAAGAAAATGTTAATTGTTACTTCAGATGACGTAAGCCTTCAGAATGCAGTTCTTTATTTCTCACAAAATATAAGCTTAAGTGATGAATTAGGTTTAAATATTTATGAAAATAATACAAGATCAGAATTAGAAGAACCTTATCAGGAAAATAATGAAACCGCCAATGGCAATGTGCCCGAAACTGATGATGGGCCAAATGGTGATTGAAACTGAAACAAGTACCGGTAATGATGACGATGGTAATGAGTGGGATGACATAAAGAGTACTGTTAGACAATTTTCCCTATACTGACAATGAAGGGTTAGTATATGATTTTGACATATCAAATCCTGTAAACAGTATTAGAGCAGTTTTTTAACAGACGATATTATTAACCTCATCGTAGAAGAAACAAACCGATATGCCCGGCAAGATATTTCAAACAATATCCCCAAACAGAGGTCTTTTATGAGGCAGTGGATTGACTGTACTAGTGGAGAAATAAAACAATTTCTAGGGATTTTGATTGTGATGGGGATGTGCCCTTTGCCTCAAATAAGGTTTTACTGGTCAAATGACACCATGTTTAAAAATGACTTCATAAAACAGGCTATGAAGAGAGAGCGGTTTGAAATGCTTCTTCGATGTCTTCATTTTCATAATAATGAAGAAGCAGTAGGTGAAGAAACCCAGGATGAAAAAGCTCCAAAATCTGCAGGTCATGTTAAATGATAGATTCAAAGCTGTCAGGATTCCAGGTGAAACTGTAGTTATAGATTGAGACCATGGTCCCGTGGAGAGGCAGGCTTAATTTCCGGCAGTACTTGCCGGACAAATCACACAAATATGGTGTGAAAATATACAAGCTTTGTTCTCCTGATGGCTATACCTGCAAGTTCAAAATATACGTAGGTAAAGGTGACATTACATCTGGAAAAGGCCACAAACAAAAAATAATGCTGCATCTTATTCATGATTTCTTAGGCCACGGCCGTTTTGCTGTACGCTGATAATTATTACAACAGCGTCGAGTTAGCTGAGGCCTTGCTTAAAAGAAAAACTTACCTTTGTGGTACCTTGAGAAAGGATTTGAAGTCCAATCCGAAGACTGTTATAAGCAAGAAATTGAAAAAGGGTGAAGTGTATGCGCAGGAGAACAAACAAGGTGTAAAAGTAATCAGCTGGGTCGACAAGAGGCGAGTAAACTTGATAAGTACTCGACCTGAGGATGGGGACAACTTATTGCCCAGTAAAAAAACCAATAGAAATAACGAACCAATCATGAAACCTAGCTGTGTTTTAGCTTACAATGATGCCAAAAAGGGCGTAGACGTATCAGACCAAATGAGTTCGTATTATAGCCCATTGAGAAAAACATCTAAATGGTACAAGAAGGTTGCACTAGAGTTATTGCTGGGTTACATGTGTTGTGAACGCCTTTGTGGTATTCAACAGTGTTAGGGAAAAGAAAGCTAAATGGGATATGCTAAAATTCCGATCTGTTTTGGCAAGAAAGCTTGTAGAGGAAAACAGTAACTGTAATCCTGCTTCTAACCAACTCTCAACACCTCCGATTTCAGGTAATCTTTATTTATAACTAGTGTATTTCATTTAAAATTATATAATCTGAATCCGTATTGTTTTAGGAAACAGATCAAATAGTTTACACGTAAATTAGGCCTCAAAGTCTGTACAAACAATTTTAATTATAAGCTTCTTGAACATTTGACTTTAACCATATTTTCAACATTTAATGTGCTGTTTTCAGCAAGACGATTACCTACTCAAAAACACGAATTAGTTAAGAGAGATGGCCTTGCTAAAGCAATCAAGGAAAACGATGTTTACCTTGCTATGAGTCTCTAGTTGCCTGTCATGGAACAACAGAAGCCAGAAAACGTTGCAAGAGAGTTACAACTTTCTGCAAAGACTGCACAGATAATCCAGCGATGTGTTTGGACTGTTTTCAATAACAAACATTAGACGAAAAATGTCATGTAGATTTAGAGTTTTTTTAATACTTAAGTTATTTTCATTACTTTATTTCAATTTACGAAGTATTTGTTAGGTTAGACTTGTCACTTTCTGCAGATTAAACTCATAACTTATAACGTGAGCAACTTTTTTAATCTACCCGTAATAACTACTCTAAATGTATGAACATATATTAAGTTTAAGAACATAAAGGTTTACAGGTTTATCTTTGCTGATAGGCTTATTAGCTATCACAAACACGGCAAACAACTATTCAGATACTATGCAATTTTTTACACCAATTTTGGGAAAAAAAAAAAACGAGTTTGCATTGAATGAAAAAATATTATAAGAGTTTTATAGATGGCGTAGACAGAAATGTAGAACCTTCTAGGCAAACGTTAGTTTCAGAGAGCCATTTGAAAATGCATTGTTCGTGTACCACGGGTGGTACATGACGCGCTGCTGTAATGTGGGCCGTGCGCCACACGTGGTACACGACGCGCTCGTGAGAAGATCGCCGTGTACCACACGTGGCGCACGTCGTCGTGAATGTGTTAAGTAACTAACATGGTAACCTGGGTTTGGGAAACAGAACAAATAACTGATCCTAAGCATAAAATAAAAATAAAGATGTCTTCTTAAACATCTCTAGTCTGCGTAAGTGATGCAGTAGTCATCACTTTCAAGTTCTCCTGCAGGGTACTTTCTTTCAGTTTTCAAGTTGTAATACTGATGATGAACTGAAGGTATGAATTTCATTAGGTTTATCATATCCTTCTTAGTCATGGTGATCGGCCTAAATGTACTATAAAGAAAATGTTTAAGAAAATTAGCCAGGCTTTTCAATAGACGTCCATTTCCTTTCTTTTGAATGTTTATTTTTTCAAAATGACATGTCTAGTTTTTTTATATTTAACAGTAAATGGCTCTTCCTTTTCAATTCTAATCTGGTTCACTCACAACATTTAGTTCCTGTTGGTGATAGCTTTTTCTAGGGTTTTGGTTCAATTGAAGTCTTCATGGTTAATTTCTGTAAATATATGTTTGTTTGTTTTTCTGCAGCCAAGAATTATGTCATACCTCTTGGTAAAAAGATATTGCTACTAATTTTTGCTCTTTTTTCAATTAAAATAAATTGTTCAGGAGGTAGCTACGACCTGGTACAAGGAACTTCATGTTAGTAGTTTCATTGTTAACATTTTCATTCAGGAGGTATTTCATAAGAGATAAAAAAACTCAGATGTCTGAGTTTTGGCCGCTGCATTAGTCGGAGTAAATGAAAAATGGGTTTTTCATTATTGCTATGAATAGTCAAGTGTTTTGTTAGACAAGAGCTTATTTCCTGTAAGCCCCTAGAACCTTCAGTTTCAGGCCACACATACATTCAGGCTTTTTTGTCACTGAAGACGTGAACACCAGTCATACACATATAGATTTGCTTTTATAACATGTTACGGGACATAGACAGTTTTGGGAAAGCCAAAGCTTTCTGTAGATCAAAAGGTAACACATAGTAATTGTCAGAATATTTACCTTGGTGCCATGAGTTAACCAAACAAAATCACCATTTATAGAAATGTATGCTACTATTTTTTTTACCTTCAAACATTTCTGTTATATCATTTCAAAATTTTTATTTATAAGAGTCCATTAATATTTTTGTATTTTTTTGGTATATGTTTTACAGAAAGTGTTTCAGCAGCTCCACGTCCCATACAGATTTCAATTAAGATTAATTCTTGCATAACGTTTCTTAATACAGTAGTATTCAATTCTTTAATACCAATTACTAACCAAATCAATAATCAATCAGGTGTTTCATCATTTTCAAAACAATTCATTTATATTGTTTGAAAAATAAAAATTGCTTTTTCCAAACTTATTAAGATTTGCAGTTTTTCATATAAGTTTTATCTATTATTACTTTCTTCTTAATTTCCACTCACAGCAACGTTTTGCACATGACAATGACCGAATGTTAATGTACCATACATATTGTGAAGATCATATCAATGTACAATTTTATTATCACATCTCTCAAACTACAATATTTTTCTTAAGTGCTTTTTAAATATGGTCACTGCTTCATTTATTTTGTATTGAAAGTATTTTTGATATGATTTCAGTTTGTGTAAGGAATTTTTAAATGATATGGAGAATGAAGTGATTGTTTTGAAAATTCTTGTGTTCCAGCTATCCTATTATTGTAGAAAAGTTTATCAGACACCGTAAAACTTGGTATTTTTTTAAAGTTTGGTGCACATTTTTTACATGGTGATTGATTTTATAGCTAAGCTAATAATAATTTGGGGTAATGGATCTAAAAAGAAAAGCTGTTAAAAAAGAAATGTAAATGACTGTTGATTTTTTATATTTATAGCCGTCAGTGCTTGTAGATCGTTCTCTGTCTTCTCTGTCAGTGTTCCCTGCCATTTTCAAATATTTTAGAAAGATTGAGGTTATCTTGTCATTTCAATAAATTTAATAAAACCTTAACACTACTTAAAACTCTAAAAATTGAAATGTAATTTTTTTTTAGTTTATCTCGCATGACTACAGTCACGAATCCACAAAGGAAGACCCACGGATGATGGCTTTTTTCGATTCCTTGGTGCAGCGTGAGATAGAAGGTTGGACATCAGGGCCAGACAGTCACAGTGAACCTCCCTCCCCACTCGCCTCAGATCATGTCATATGTGATGGTAACGGACATCTGTTCCATTCCTGAAATATATCAGTCAACCAGTGCAATTAGTATTAATTTACTGTTTACTCAGAGAACTATAGACAGCATGTTCTTCACAAAATGGGTTTTCTCACTGCATATTTATTATTATTATGGAATTATCAGTGAGTTTATAAGCTATATTCATTCATATGAACAAACTAATATACTAACAATTTTATTATTATAAACTATATTTGTTATTCATAAAAATGTATTGATTTTGGCTCTGTTTAATTCGTAACTTCCTATGACATTACCACCATAAGACACTTTATTAGGTATTATTATAACTGTACAAATTGCTTAAGTTCAAACCTTTGAGATATTTTAACTATTTGTTGTCCCCCTTATAGATTCTTCAAGTTGCAGTGGATCTGAAAATGAAGAAAAAAATCATAAAGGTAAATTATTAATAAAGGTCTTTTTAGTTGGTAGTTTTTTAATGAATATTTTAATTAGTTTTCAGTATCAACAAAAAGCGATCTACGCTCAATGCTTAACATAGGATCCAAGTTAGTTGCAATATTACATTTTAAATTGTACAAGTAAGTACAATGTCAAGGTTGAGTATTGTGATAGCAGGTCCATGTTTACATGCTATGTTTGTACTTACTTTTTAAACATTTTGATTATTGTAAGTCAAGTTATTTTTCAGAATATCAGATGACGTAATTCAATTGGCAAATTTTCTAGAAAGTATGTTATTCCTTCTTCAAGCCATATGTCATTGAAGTGAATTTTTAATCAGGAATAAATTAGGACACTTACTTTGTTTTGTTACTGGTAGTGTTGTATACATGAAAATTGTTATGATGTATTATAATTAAGCCATGGATTTCAAGTATGGAAAAAAGACAAATCCTTATAAATAAGCTTGAGGTAACAAAAATAATTGTTTCATCAATGGTTAATGTGTCTCTTCTCAATTAACTTTTTATCAAAACCAACAATAGTAGGTTTAGCATTAGTATCCAGCAAGATCTTTCAGTGAAGGTGAACAGAGTGTGTTAGGCAGGCTTGGGTTTTATATTTCTTAGTATAATCACCATAAAATATTATATAAAAATATCATGACAATTGATATTTATCAATTATTAATAATGTATCTAAAATACTAAATAACATTAAAAGTTATAAAAATTAAGTAATGTAAACTTAATATAATCAAAATGAAAGAAACCTTCTTACAAAGAGAAACCATTGCACATGGTATATCTTGAGGGCCGTGTGAATCTGAACTGCACTCAACAAGCAAAAAGTATGGATTGTCTGGTTTGTGGGAAAATAATTATGTAGTATAAAATAGTAATATATAGTCATGATGTTACTCTGTCCTAACTTGAGCATTGAGAGAAAGTTTTCTTAGCTGCATTCTTACTTAAGTTATGGCCAACATTATTGTTTACACTGGGAAGACTGTTTGTACCATATTTTCTTCTCTCACAATAAACTTTGTCTCTCTTTGGAAAATTTCATATAAAAATTTGTTTGGCACCATATAGACTTTTCAAGCCTAGAAAAAAAGCTTTAGGCTTTATAATCTTTTAAAGCTATTTCATTATGTTTTCTGAACATAACTTAAATTTTTATTTAGATGACAATCACTTTCAGAACAAATATTATGTTTACAGTTTCAATTCGATACAGATAATATGTTATTTGTTAACATGAATTAATCAGTATAGATTGATAATATAAATCTTTCTAACTGACCAATCGTTACATACATATACACAGCTTTGTAAAGACTCAGAAACGTTTTAATTGTGTAGTTACATTTTGTGGTTATTTTCTTATTTGTTGTTTATTGTGTTTTTCTATTCTTGTTTTATGCTTTCTGAAGATGTGGGTATAAAATCCCATGAAATATAGCTTTTTATCTGCTGTTTTTTCATCACAATAAGTTTAAATACTATATATATATATATATATATATATATATATATATATATATATATATATATACATTTTTTATATATAATACATTTTAAATAGCCTATATAATAAAGATTTTTATATATATTTATATATATAAAGTGATGACTCTGTGGTGTAATGGTAGCACATTCACCCGGCAAGTGAGAGATTAAATAAGGCTATTGCCATTTATACAAATTTAATGTATATATATCTAATATATATACAACCGCATGTGTAACTGACTGACTGACTCACTCACTCACGTATACTAATTCTAACCTACTTCCAGATGAGTTAGAGACTTGAAATTTGGTACACAGATAGCTTTCCACGTGTAACCACCAGGAAAATCCCGAAAAGTGAGAATTTTTCATTTTCAACCCCTCAAAAAAATTCCCAAAAAATCGCGCATTCTTCACCCCTGCAGGCATTTTTTGTAAGCCCGATAGCGGGCGAACCGTTGGAGCTAGCTCGGATCTGACGGAAAATTCATGGTCAGGAATGAAGTGAACTACAAAAAAGGTCTTATGACTTTTTGCTCTATCTTCCATGGTTAAGCGACAAAACGCTCGAACATTTGAAATTCCAGAGATTTTTTTCGATAAAAATAATGTTTCAAGCCCGATAGCGGCCGAAATCCGTTTGGTCGTAGCTCAAATCTGATTGACCCATCAAATTAGCAAATTGCGCGATCTACAGAAAAGGTCCAGTAATCTTTTGCCCTATCTCGATTGGTTTGGCCGAAAAAACGTGATTATGTACAATTTTGTTGTAACTTTTACGCGAAACTTTTGTTTTTGGGGTCGATAGCGGCGAAACCATTGGTCGGAGGTCAAAATAAGACTAACGTTTTATTTAGGAAATAAGATGACCTACAAAAAAGGTCCAGTGACTTTTTACTATATTTCCCTTAGTTTGACCGCAAAACGCGATTAAGTGAAAATATTGGACATTTTCGCCTAAAAATTTACATTCCGGGCTTGATAGCGGCTAAACGGTTGGTCGTAACTCAAAACAAATTTTAAACGGGATTTAGGAAATCACGTGATCTACAGAAAAGGTTCAGTGACTTCGGGAGTTGGCTGAGCGTTAGCTAAGCGTCAATAGTAGATAGGGACAGAGGAATATTTATTATGTTCACAGACACAATACCCTCTAAAAAAGGCCCAAGTGTGTCATTAACCCCCGGTAATATTAACCCCCCCCCGGGGATTTCCTGGTATGACCTGATAACCTCCTGTACATTCAACCCCCTGATGTGTTAACCCCCCTGGGTAACATTAAACCCCCCCAGGGAATTTCCTGCCATGACCTCATGTCCGAATTTTACCAGTCACCAAATCTCTTAACCCCCCCCCCTGGGAAGATCCTGGTATGACCAGATAACCCCCTGGAGACTTATCCCCCTCGGGTAACGTTAACCCCCCCTGGGAATTTGTTCATATGACCAGACAATATCCTGACGAAATTAAACCCCCTCTTGTCTTAACCTCCTTAACATTAATCACCCACCCAGGGAATTTCTCGCCTTGACTAGATAGTCTCCTGGTGATATTAAACCCCCTGTTCGACTTAAAATACTGCCTTGAGGTCGGTTTTTTATTATGTTTATACTAAACAATTCAAGATAGCTGACCCGTGCAGACTTTTCTCCCGAGCTCATTTCTGGCTAAACCATAGGTCGTAGATCAGAACTGAGGGCACAATCGAAAGACAAAATTAAATTTCCAACAAGAAAGGTCCAGTCACTTTTTGTCGTATCTCTAACGGTTTAACCGCAAAATGCCCTCAAAGTCGAAAGTTTTTACGAATCCGGAAAAAAATCTATGAAAAAGGTCAATTTTTAAATCCCTTGTCATTTACTTAATGTCCGGACTTAACCAGTCACCGAATTCCGCTTATCCCCGAATTTGCAAGCGTTTACTTTGGGGGCCTGGGGGCGTAGCCCCCAGCGAGCCGAAGGCGAATATATATACAACCGCATGTGTAACTGACTGACTGACTGACTCACTCACGTATACTAATTCTAACCTACTTCCAGATGAGTTAGAGACTTGAAATTTGGTACACAGATGGCTTTCCACGTGTAACCACCAGGAAAATCCCGAAAAGTGAGAATTTTTCATTTTCAACCCCTCAAAAAAATTCCCAAAAAATCGCGCATTCTTCACCCCTGCAGGCATTTTTTGTAAGCCCGATAGCGGGCGAACCGTTGGAGCTAGCTCGGATCTGACGGAAAATTCATGGTCAGGAATGAAGTGAACTACAAAAAGGTCTAATGACTTTTTGCTCTATCTTCCATGGTTTAAGCGACAAAACGCTCGAACATTTGAAATTCCAGAGATTTTTTTCGATAAAAATAATGTTTCAAGCCCGATTAGCGGCCGAACCGTTGGTCGTAGCTCAAATCTGATTGACCCATCAAATTAGCAAATTGCGCGATCTACAGAAAAGGTCCAGTAATCTTTTGCCCTATCTCGATTGGTTTGGCCGCGAAAAAAACGTGATTATGTACAATTTTGTTGTAACTTTTACGCGAAACTTTTGTTTTTGGGGTCGATAGCGGCGAAACCATTGGTCGGAGGTCAAAATAAGACTAACGTTTTATTTAGGAAATAAGATGACCTACAAAAAAGGTCCAGTGACTTTTTACTATATTTCCCTTAGTTTGACCGCAAAACGCGATTAAGTGAAAATTATTGGGACATTTTCGCCTAAAAATTTACACTCCGGGCTTTGATAGCGGCTAAAACGGTTGGTCGTAACTCAAAACAAATTTTAAACGGGATTTAGGAAATCACGTGATCTACAGAAAAGGTTCAGTGACTTCGGGAGTTGGGCCTGAGCGTTAGCTAAGCGTCAATAGTAGATAGGGACAGAGGAATATTTATTATGTTCACAGACACAATACCCTCTAAAAAAGGCCCAAGTGTGTCATTAACCCCCGGTAATATTAACCCCCCCCCCCGGGGATTTCCTGGTATGACCTGATAACCTCCTGTACATTCAACCCCCTGATGTGTTAACCCCCCTGGGTAACATTAAACCCCCCCAGGGAATTTCCTGCCATGACCTCATGTCCGAATTTTACCAGTCACCAAATCTCTTAACCCCCCCCCTGGGAAGATCCTGGTATGACCAGATAACCCCCTGGAGACTTATCCCCCGGTAACGTTAACCCCCCTGGGAATTTGTTTCATATGACCAGACAAATATCCTGACGAAATTAAACCCCCTCTTGTCTTAACCTCCTTAACATTAATCACCCACCCAGGGAATTTCTCGCCTTGACTGCAAAATGCCCTCAAAGTCAAAAGTTTTTACGAATCCGGAAAAAAATCTATGAAAAAGGTCAATTTTTAAATCCCTTGTCATTTACTTAATGTCCGGACTTAACCAGTCACCGAATTCCGCTTATCCCCGAATTTGCAAGCGTTTACTTTGGGGGCCTGGGGGCGTAGCCCCCAGCGAGCCGAAGGCGAGTCCTATAATATATACAGCCGCATGTGAAACTGACTCACTCACTGACTGATTGATATATAGATACAAATTCTAACATACTTCTAGAAGTGCTGGAAACTTGAAATTTGGCATGCAGGTACCTTTCACAGTATGACCCGGAGGAAAAGTCTGAAAACCGGACTTTTTTACTTCTAAATCCCTCAAAAAAATTCCCGAAAAATCGCGCCATTCTTTACCCCTGCAGGCATTTCTTGTAAGCCCGCTAGCGGGGCGAACCGTTAGAGCTAGCTCGGATCTGACGAAAAATTCATAATCAGGAATGAAATGAACTACAAAAAAGGTCCAGTGACTTTTTGCTCTATCTTCCATGGTTAAGCGACAAAACGCTCGAACATTTGGACATTCCAGAGATTTTTTCGCTTAAAATAAAGTTTCGAGCCCGATCAGCGGGGAACGGGGCGGATCAACATAAGATCCGCCTGAACGGTAGGTTGTAGCTCAAATCTGATTGACCCATCAAATTAGCAAATTATGTGATCTACAGAAAAGGTCCAGTGACTTTTTGCCCTATCTGCATTGGTTTGGCCGAAAAAAACGTGGTTATGTGCCAATTTATTTGTAATATTTACGTGAACATTTTGTTTTTTGGTGTCGATAGCGGCAAAACCATTGGTCGGAAGTCAAAATAAAAACAAAGGTTAGATTTAGGAAATAATATGATCTACAAAAAGGGGTTGAGTGACCTTTTACTATATCTCCATTAATTTGACCGCAAAACGCGATTAAGTGAAAATATTTTGAAATTTTTGCCTACAAATTTACATTCCGGGCTTGATAGCGGCTAAAACGGTTGGTCGTAGCTCAAAAAATGCGACTTAATAAGTTTTTAGTAAACGACGTGTTCTACAAAAAAAGTCCAGTAACTTTTTGCTGTATGTACTTTTAATAAGCCTGAAAAAGGCGATAAATAGCAAAATATTTGTCGTGAATTGGAAATTTTTGGAGTTTTTAAATATATATTAGGCCTATATGTGACTAATATTTGTGTAATTCAATCAGGATTCAGGCTTTGCTAGGTTTAACGAGTGAATACAACCCCACATAATAAGTTGGCTGAGCGTTAGCTATGCGTCAATAGTAGATAGGGACAGAATAAATTTTTATTTTGTTCACAGACACAACACCGTCTAAAATAGGGACAGGTGTGTCATTAGCCCCCGGTAACATTAACCCCCCTCCGAGGATTTCCTGGTATGACCAGATAACCTCCTGAGTAAATTAAACCCCCCTGATGTGTTAACCCCCCGGTAACATTAACCCCCCCCCAGGGAATTTCCTGGCTTGACTAGATAATCTCCTGATGATATTAAACCAACTGTTCAACTTAAAATACTGCCTTAAGGTCGGTTTTTTATTATGTTTGTACTAAAAAATTCACGATAGCTGACCAGTGCAGACTTTTCTCCCGAGCTCATTCCTGGCTAAACCAAAGGTCGCAGCTAAAATCTGACGACGGAATCGAAAGATAAAATTAAATTTCCGACAGGAAAGGTCCAGTTACTTTTTCTCGTATCTCTAACGGTTAACACGTAAAACGCCATTAAAGTCAAAATTTTGATTAAAACTGAAAAATTAAATAACATATGTCCAAGATAATTCCGAATTCCGCTTATCCCCGAATCTGGCCAACACTCGAAAGGGGGCCTGGTGTGTTTCATTAACCCCCGATAACATTACCCCCCCCCCGGGATTTCCTGGTATGACCAGATAACCTCCTGAGAAAATTAAACGCCCTGATGTGTTAACCTCCCTGGTAACTTTAAACCCCCCCCCAGAGAATTTCCTGGCATGACCTCATGTCTGAATTTTACCACTCACCATATCTCTTAACCCCCCTTGGGAAGTTCCTGGTATAACCAGATAACCCCCTGATGTCTTAACCCCTGGTAACGTTAAACCCCCCAGGGAATTTCCTGGCACGACCTCATGTCCGAATTTTACCAATCACCAAATTGCTCTTATCCCAGAATTTGCAAGCGTACATCATGGGGGCCTGGGGGCGTAGCCCCCAGCGAGCCGAAGGCGAGTCTAATATATATACAAACCGCATGTGTAACTGACTGACTGACTGACTCACTCACTCACGTATACTAATTCTAACCTACTTCCAGATGAGTTAGAGACTTGAAATTTGGTACACAGATAGCTTTCCACGTGTAACCACCAGGAAAATCCCGAAAAGTGAGAATTTTTCATTTTCAACCCCTCAAAAAAATTCCCAAAAAAATCGCGCATTCTTCACCCTGCAGGCATTTTTTGTAAGCCCGATAGCGGGCGAACCGTTGGAGCTAGCTCGGATCTGACGGAAAATTTCATGGTCAGGAATGAAGTGAACTACAAAAAAGGTCTAATGACTTTTTGCTCTATCTTCCATGGTTAAGCGACAAAACGCTCGAACATTTGAAATTCCAGAGATTTTTTCGATAAAAAATAATGTTTCAAGCCCGATAGCGGCCGAACCGTTGGTCGTAGCTCAAATCTGATTGACCCATCAAATTAGCAAATTGCGCGATCTACAGAAAAGGTCCAGTAATCTTTTGCCCTATCTCGATTGGTTTGGCCGAAAAAACGTGATTATGTACAATTTTGTTGTAACTTTTACGCGAAACTTTTGTTTTTGGGGTCGATAGGGCGGCGAAACCATTGGTCGGAGGTCAAAATAAGACTAACGTTTTATTTAGGAAATAAGATGACCTACAAAAAAGGTCCAGTGACTTTTTACTGTATTTCCCTTAGTTTGACCGCAAAACGCGATTAAGTGAAAATATTGGACATTTTCGCCTAAAAATTTACATTCCGGGCTTGATAGCGGCTAAACGGTTGGTCGTAACTCAAAACAAATTTTAAACGGGATTTAGGAAATCACGTGATCTACAGAAAAGGTTCAGTGACTTCGGGAGTTGGCTGAGCGTTAGCTAAGCGTCAATAGTAGATAGGGACAGAGGAATATTTATTATGTTCACAGACACAATACCCTCTAAAAAAGGCCCAAGTGTGTCATTAACCCCCCCCCCGGGGATTTCCTGGTATGACCATGATAACCTCCTGTACATTCAACCCCCTGATGTGTTTAACCCCCCTGGTAACATTAAACCCCCCCAGGGAATTTCCTGCCATGACCTCTTGTCCGAATTTTACCAGTCACCAAATCTCTTAACCCCCCCCCCTGGGAAGATCCTGGTATGACCAGATAACCCCCTGGAGACTTATCCCGGTAACGTTAACCCCCCTGGGAATTTGTTCATATGACCAGACAATATCCTGACGAAATTAAACCCCCTCTTGTCTTAACCTCCTTAACATTTAATCACCCACCCAGGGAATTTCTCGCTTTGACTAGATAGTCTCCTGGTGATATTAAACTCCCTGTTCGACTTAAAAATACTGCCTTGAGGTCGGTTTTTATTATGTTTATACTAAACAATTCAAGATAGCTGACCCGTGCAGACTTTTCTCCCGAGCTCATTTCTGGCTAAACCATAGGTCGTAGATCAGATCTGAGGGCACAATCGAAAGACAAAAATTAAAATTTCCAACAAGAAAGGTCCAGTCACTTTTTGTCGTATCTCTAACGGTTTAACCGCAAAATGCCCTCAAAAGTCGAAAGTTTTTACGAATCAATCCGGAAAAAAATCTATGAAAAAGGTCAATTTTTAAATCCCTTGTCATTTACTTAATGTCCGGACTTAACCAGTCACCGAATTCCGCTTATCCCCGAATTTGCAAGCGTTTACTTTGGGGGCCTGGGGGCGTAGCCCCCAGCGAGCCGAAGGCGAGAGTATATACACATAGCATATATATGTATATATATATATATCCAGGTTTATGTGTATTTATATATGTATGTATATATATATATATATATATATGTATGTATGTATATATATATATATATATATATATATATATATATATATATATACATTAAATTTGTATAAATGGCAATAGCCTTATTTACTTTCAATAAACATTGAATCGCAAAAAGTACTTGCTCCACCGGGACAAGCTATGTTTTCTTTTTTTTTCAGAAAAGCTGATGGTGTAGTCTCAATAATTGTGATTACATAAGATTATTCTGATCAATGAACTGTCTTCAAAACATTTGCATTATTCAAAGTAACAAAGTCACTTCAGTTGATGTCATTTGGTGTCATGGAATGTAGCATTAAATTAGACTCATTCTGAATAGAAAGAATAAAATTAGAATAGGAGATCTACATCCAAGGCACGTCAATCTTCTAGGTCTTTTTACACTCCTCGTGCTTGATTGACTTGTGTGAGTCTGTGAGCTTTTATGAAATGCTTCCATTTTATTACAAACATGCCAAAAGGATGTGTTTTCCTGTTCCAATCAGATAGTCGGTACAGAATATTCCCAGTCTAAACCTAGATGCAGACTTACCAACAAAGATATCCATCCTATTTTGGCTGCTGCCATTACATCGAAATAAGCTCTATTAACCTGACAACAGACAATAGACAATAGACAAATATTTATTGTACAATACGTTTCTCTGGTATCACAATGTAATAAAAAACTGTTACATAGTCAATGATTAAAAACTACATAACTAAACTTATTCTAAAACATTACTTTCATACTTATAAAAAATAACTTTTTGATACATTGATCTATAAAACATTAAAAAAATTGATTAAATCCAAGGCTAAACCCATTGTTGATATTTTTAAAGATATATTTTTACTATTCGTTATCATCATAAACTATCGTCAAAGAATTAATTTACACTATTATATGTTTTTTGACAAAGTGCATCTTTTAATTTTTTTGTAAATGTAGATGAGGGAAGTTGTTTTATATGCCTGTGGAATATTATTATATATATATTTCAAACCTAGATAAAGAGGACTAGTTTCAAATTTTTTTAGTTTATGTGCCGGATATTGAATACAAATTACAATTTCTTGTGTGATATCTATGATTAAATTTGTATTTTTCAAATTGATCATGGATTCTTGTGTACTAATTTAAGCATTTCAAAAATGTATATACATGGCAAAGTAAGGATGTTAAATTTTTTTAAATAACGGTTTACATGTTGTTCTTGAGTTGCAATGACCTATTGTTCTAATAATTGACTTTTGACTAATAAAGAGTTTTTACACACGCTGAGCAGTTACCCCACAAAGTAATTCCATAACTCAACATTATACATGGGCATAATATACAGCTAAACCAACTTCCAAAGATGTTACTCGGAACTAGTATACTCAAAGCTTATCTGGTTGAATTAAGTTTCTTATTTAACATATTGATATGGTCGGAAAAATTTAATTTAGTGCCTTAATGTATGCCTAAAAATTTTACTATGTGTGTATTATTACTAAACCATTTACAAAAATGATCATTTCTTAATTTAAAGCGTAATTAGTCTTGTCTCGATTTAACAACAGACCGTGAGTAAGGAAAATTTTGTGAAGTTTGTCAATGGCATCTTTGGTGTCAAGTTCTAAGTCACTTAACATTTTTCGTCTAATTAGAGCAGTTGTATCATCTGCATATAAAAAGACGCTACAAACTTCTTTAGGGAGGTAATTTGGCAGATCAATTGACATAGACAATGAACAACAATGGGCCTAATTATTGACTCTTGGGGATTACACCATGTTTTACATCTGCCCAATTAGAATAATATTTTCCTGGTTTGTTATAGAGTATTTTTATTATTTTTCGTGTTATAGAGTTTGTTCCTGAGTTTCAAGGCATCAGATACTACTCACCTTAATGGGAAAGAAGTATAAAGAAATTATACAAAGACCTACATCATCCCCTCTGACTCTTGGATCAGACCTACATCATTCCCTCTGACTGTTGGATCTAAACTCATAAGAATTTAGTGCCCGTAGAGCATCCTGACTATTCATGGAATCTCAGATACTTTTACCAGTATGATTGAATCCATTACCTCTTGTATGAGCAAATTACCTTATTGCAGTGACTTCAGCTTGAAAGACAGAGAAAAACTTTTCCAGTGGCACATAGAAACCTTTTTTCCTTAAATTTCACCACGTATTCCTTGCCTTGCCTTAAGCTCCACCTATATACAGGGTGAGTTTTAAGTCCCTTCCCCCCCATTATTTTTTTTTAAACCGTATAAGTTAGGAGGTTTAAACTCCGTACATATTCTTTCAGACCTAAATATCTTGTTTTTCATGAGTTCATTGACTCTCCACCTCCAATGGGGGACGGTCCACGAGGAGTAAGCCGAGATTCTTAAATGTAAGCATAGGTTGATATGCACATCAAATTTAAAGGTCTCTGTAAGTAGAATACAAATGCCGCAAACCGGACCTCAAAAGGTTCATCCTAATGAAAATTACAGGGTGTTAAAATGTACAAAATAGTAATGTGTTATTATCTGCGTTTTATCGCGCAACTTTTTTAAAAGTTCATTTCAAAGCAATTTTTCTATTGCTGTTTATTCTTTAAAAGAAACTTTATTTTGTTGTGTTTAATGATTTTAAGGGATCACTGGAAGTCCGAGATCTAGGAGTTAACTAAAGGATTTAATAAGAAGTCGATCATGTGTTGTGTCTCCTTGTAAGTATTTTATTTAAAGAATTGTTGTCTTACAAAGGTTTTAGACCCATTTATTTTTATTTCAACAGCGATTCCGGTTCTAATATTGTATGATTCCGATACTAGTAGGTTGTTACTTACCCTTTTATTGTTAGTAGATGCTCAAACTGATTGCCTGTTACTTCCTGACAGTAGTATAGTCTGTTAACAAATTCACTCCTTACACGGGTTAGGATTTCTGGTGTTACCTTCCTGCAGGCCTCAGTAATTCTGTTAGACCGAAGATCTTCCACACATGCGACTGGTGTACAATAAATCACAGACTTCAAGTGTCCCCACAAAAAAAAAATCCAGTGGGTTCAAGTCAGGGGGACCGTGCCGGCCATTCTATTGCCCCGCGTCGTCCTATCCACTTCTCACGAAAATGTACATTAAGGTAACCACGAACATTAACATCGTTAGTGTGGAGGAGCACCGTCCTGCTGGAACCTTACTTCTTCTCGATCAAACTCCCCAACATTAGTGCGAATTGTATTTTCTATTAATGGATGAATATTATTTTGGAGCATATGTAAATAACTTTCTCCATTTAAATTTCCGTCAATAAACAGTGGTCCAATCACGTGGTTACCAAAGAGACCTGCCCAAAACATTTACTTTCTGGGGATACTGGGTATGATGTTCTCTGTGAACATGGGGATTAGAGTTTATCCCAGTATCGGCAGTTGTGTCTATTCACTAAACCATTTACGTAAAATGTACTCTCATCACTAAAGCAGATATTATTTACGGTTGTTGGATTTGCTATGATTAGTCTATCCATAGTTTCACAGAACTGCAATCTTCTGTCCGGGTCATCTTCATTTAATGCGTGATGTAGCATAATTTTGTAGGGATGAAATTTGTGCTTCTTCAGGGTAGTTATTGCTTTGCGTTGTGATACTCCGATATTGTCTGCTATTTGTCTCGAAGAGGTTTGAGGATTTTCCACGACTGTACAAAGAACCTCAAAATCAACTTCTTCTGACAAAGGAGGACGGCCTGAACGTTTTGCATCAGTAACGCTACCAGTCTCTCTAAATTTTGTTATTAACTGCCTTAAATAGCTTTCTGCTAACAGGTCTTTCTGGATGGTTTTCATTAAATCGTCTCATTGTTTCGTGGTAATTATTCCCAGAAGCACCAAAAATAAACACCATGTCAACTTTTTTCTTGAAGAGTGCGAGACATGTTTCTAACTTTAACAGCACTAAAACTAACAAGGTCAGTAGTCACACTGCAACTAACAAGGTCAGATACTTAATGGCCCAAGTAACTGAAACCAAACATAAACATGTCTCCCAGATAACAAACAACTTTCCACTTTTACAACGACACAGGGACTATGTCAAAGATTACATTTAAAAATGCAGACCCCAGATTCTGTACAAAATTATTATTGTGACGTGTACTTTTCTGTTTTACCTGAGGGCAATTGTTATGTAGAACTGATCACTCTACATAACGAAATTTTACATCCAAATGAAGAAGCGCGCATTCATTGTTGCTACAATAACAGAACGGTCACTGATTAGACGCCAATCAGCTGTTCAAATAAAGGAGTTAGGCTAAGGTGAGCCATTACCATGCCATTGATATTTTGTCGCTTGCGTATGTCAGTTAGTAAAATTTCAGTTATAATAATTTTGTCTTTACAGAATTAAATATCTACGGTAAACTAAGCCTGATATTTAATTAGAGACCTTGCAACTTACTATTAGAAAATAATCAACCGAAATCTGTGGCTAATTTAAGTACCTAAGGCTTAGTGTCGTAAACCTAATAGTTCTTGCGTGCATGGTAGTGGTCTCGATTGAGCATACCTGAGGGCAGGAAACTGTTCCTTGTTGGAGACCTGCGACTATCACACCCCCATCAACAAGGTGGCGCCCTTATTACCGAGCAAACCGTAACCATCTGGGTATCCGTCAATCTTAGTAGTCCTCTGTCACTGCGCAAGAACTTGGTTGTCCTGGCGCTCTACCAATACTCACGCCCTTCTCCACTGAGCGAGGCCGACAATATTGCTAACCCGCGAGGAGGGGGTGGCATTATTAACAAAATTACGAATTACTCCTTTTTTAATTCAGATTGTAGCACCGTTTCCAGCGTTAAAAGGCAATGTTAAACGACACATCACATGATCGACTTCTTATTAAATCCTTTAGTTAACTCCTAGATCTCGGACTTCCAGTGATCCTTAAAATCATTAAACACAACAAAATAAAGTTTCTTTTAAAGAATAAACAGCAATAGAAAAATTGCTTTGAAATGAACTTTTAAAAAGTTGCGCGATAAAACGCAGATAATAACACATTACTATTTTGTACATTTTAACACCCTGTAATTTTCATTAGGATGAAACCTTTTGAGGTCCGGTTTGCGGCATTGTATTCTACTTACAGAGACCTTTAATTTGATGTGCATATCAACCTATGCTTACATTTAAGAATCTCGCTTACTCCTCGTGGACCGTCCCCCATTGGAGGTGGAGAGTCAATGAACCCATGAAAAACAAGATATTTAGGTCTAACGAATATGTACGGAGTTTAAACCTCCTAACTTATACGGTTTAAAAAAAAATAGGGGGGGAAGGGACTTAA
>NW_025781705.1:0-37965 GCF_021130785.1 Homalodisca vitripennis | reverse complement strand
GTTCTTAGTCTACAGGGTTGTGAGTCTACCTATTGTGAAGGGAAGTGAAATATAATTGTTTTGTAAAGTAAAACGTCGTACGCATAATTCAATAGAACATTGGATATTTTAGGCCCCACCTAGAAGATATATTTTTAGTTATTATATTCTAATTGGCAGCAACGTGGCAGTACATAACTTTTCCTTTACCATCTAAAAGTGGTGCTTTTAAGTTTTCGTAATTAAACTGAACTTATAAGTAAACTTTGTATTTCTAGTATTTATTACTACGACCTCAGAAGTCACCACCCCCATGTGTTATCGTCATACGGTACACATTTTTATTGCGCAACTCTGCTATTGATGTGCCTACTCTGCCATCAACTGGGTGAAACTGAGTGAAAACGCCACAATGCCTGCCATTAAAATAGAATATTTGTCTAAAGATGAGTTGGTATTTGAACTGATATCTAGAGGTATTAAATTAAATAGTGACAGTACAGTAAATGAACTCAGAAAGTCCTTAAGGACAGTGTTTGAGAAACAATATTTTACCTACTCCTAGTAGCCTATTAAAAATAGACCACAATCAGGAAGTAAAACTTCTCAGTGAAAAAGTGATATTATTAGAACATGGGTTGCAGTGAATTGAACAGTGCTAGTTCACCTTTAGAAATCACCAAATTCCAAGAAAAGTGTAAACATTTAATAAACCGTTTATTTTTAGACAACCAGCTAGAACTAAGTTCTGTACATAGCGAAACTTTATCAGCTTTAAAGTGTAGGCTAGTAAATGTTGAACAACAGTTAGCTAAAAAACTTAGTACCTACAGTGAACCTAGAACAGCTTAAAGTGTTTAGAAGCCAATTTAAATGAATCATTTAGAACAAGATGAGGCTATGGAACAGGCAGTGAAAGAACAAATAGGCCCTATTTCTGTACAACCACCAACAATATCACAGCCTACTGCCAGTACCCCCACTTTGCCTATAATGCCTATTTATAATGCAAACAATGATTGTATTAGTCAACCTATGTCTGGTTTAAATATGTTTAATAAGTTAAACAACCCTGTAGAATGTTATTTACAAAATTTTACAGTAACAAATGGCTTAGTAGTACCTGAGCTAATAAACTTTTTGAAAACTTTGTTAAAACTAAAATGTGAAACTAGCCTATCAGAAAATGAAATTTTAGCATTGTTACCATGTTATGCAAAAGGTCCACTTTTAGCCAAAATAATACAGTGTAAGTCTGTCATGCCAAATGTCAACTATCTACACAGGGAATTAATTAGTGCTTTTATCCCTGTAGGCCTAATTGAAAGACTGAGACTAGATTTAGTTTATAGGCCACAAAGGTTTGATGAGCCACTGTATGAATACATCTATGACATCAAAGAGCTCAGTCAAGTTTTATTGTGTAACATAAGTGAACAGGACTTGGTAACTTGTATAAAAAGAGGTATTAAGCCTACAGATAGAAATAAGTTGATTTTTGAAAACAATCCCATTTGTTTTACAGATTTGGAAAATTGTGTATAGCTAGTAACAATATAACCTTTAATGATAACTTAAGGGACAATTTAAGTAAGACATATGTTAACAACATGTATCCACCACATGTTGAACCTAGGAATAGTAGGCCTACTATTAAAAACCCAAAGTTATGTTTCAATTGTAATAGGCCTAGCCACTTAGCAAAAAACTGTTTTAGGAATCCAAAAAACTAGTTGGTAGGGGAGTGGTATTACACACAACACCTAAAAATATCCCTCCCCGGTTTCATAAGTTTAAGAATAATAATTTTATAAATAGTAATACAGTAAGAAAAGAAAAACACTATTTTGTGAGAGGTCTATGGTAAGGTAATTAAAAATTGGAGTAAATTAAACTATAGAAAACCTAATTTAAGACTAAATGTTAGACAGTGTAACAATATGCCTTTAATTGAAGCTATAGTGGGTAAAAATGTAAAAACAAACTGCTTATTAGATACTGGTGCTACAAGAGATATAATTAGTAAAGAATTTTATGATAGCCTATTGTTGAATAAAAATGTTTCTAAATTAATGAAGTCAGATGATAGAATGTTTGCTGCAAATAACACTGAAATAAAATGTTTTGGTTACTGTTATGCTAAGATAAAAATTTCTAAATTTTGTTGGAAAGTAAAATTTATTGTATTGGATAATTTAAATGGGACATTGTATTGGGAAACCCATTTATATCTAATAGCAAATTAATTTTAGATCTTGATGGGGATTCATGTTATTTTAAATTCAATTGTAATGAGAAAATAACTATTGTCAGACAACAGCCTTTTGAACATGAAGTAAACAGCATTGATGTAAAAAATAGGGTGCACTAGAGCTGAGGCTGAGATACAAAACCTTATAGGGGATTTTCCAAATGTTTTTAATCCAAAATTAGGAGAGGCTCTAGATTTGGAAGTGAGATTAGTTCTAAATGACCCCACACCTGTAAATATTAGGCCTTATTTTATGAGCCCTCCTACTGTAAATAAGATGAAAACAATAATACAGGATTGGTTGGACCAAGGAATAATTGAACCCAGTACTTCAGCCTACTCCAGTCCAGCCTTTTTAACCAAAAAGGACAGACTTGTAGTCAATTATACCGAATTAAATAAAAAGTTACAGAAAATTGATTTTCCCATTGGTGATTTAAATAATTATTATCAAACATCTTAGTGGAGCCAAATATTTTTCAATAATAGATTTAAGAAAAAGTTTTTTGCAATGTCCATTATCACCTGATAGTCAAGATCTTACCTCATTTAGCACTATATTTGGTAAATATAAATTTAAACGAGTACCCTTTGGTTTACATGTTGGTAGTGCTGTATTGTCCGCCTATCTGGATAAAGTCCTAGACAATATAAAATTTAAATATGTGATAAATTTTTGTGATGATATCTTAGTGTACAGTAAAGACCTTGATTCGCATTTAGTACATGTCAGAGAGATTGTAAATAGACTAAGCAAACATGGCTTAACGGCAAACCTAGAGAAAGCAAAGTTTTGTTTTGAGGAAATATCCTTTTTGGGGAACTTAATAAAAAATAATACAGTAACTATAGATCCCGAGCGAACAAGGAGTATAAGAGAATTTATGCCGCCTAAGAACGCCAAACAAATTTCACAGTTTTTAGGTATGACCAATTTCTTTTCAAAATTTATAAATAATTATGCCGAATTATGTAATCCTTTAAATCGTTTAAGAAGGAAAAACGCTAAATTTGTTTGGACAAGTGAATGTCAAGATTCGTTTGTAAAGTTAAAAGAAGCTATAATGAATCCTCCTGTACTCCAGTTAGCCGATTTTTCAAAGCAGTTTATAGTAATGACAGATGCTAGTGGAATAGCCGCAGGTGGTTGTTTGTTACAGGAAAACGACCAAAATGAATTAATGCCAATAGCCTATTACTCTAGGAAATTTACTGATGCCGAATTAAAATATACTGTTTATGAAAAAGAAGCTTTGAGTGCACTAATTTGCATAGAAAAAATGGCACGAATTTTTAGAAGTAAGAACCTTTAAATTAATAACTGATAACCAAGCTTTATCCTATGTCCTCAATCACAAAAGGAAGGTAGGAAGACTTGCCCGGTGGATCGAGAGGATTTTGAATTTGCCATTTGAGGTGGAATTTAAAAGTTCCACCGATAATGCGCTGGCAGGACGCCCTTTCACGTATGTTTGAGGGCGAGTCGACGGGAACAGCTGATCCGAGCCCCAGTGACTGCCGGAACGTTCCAGACCAGGATAAAAATAGATTATCGATTTCCTTCTGCCATTCAAACTCCTCCCGAAGGCAAAAATGTAAACCAACATCTAATGTAAAGCCTAAAATGCAGATAAAAATAAGTGCAATAAGAAGGATAATTTGTGGTTGTTAATTAATGATTTGCCATTAGCGTTTAAAGATTTAGAAAAATATCAACTTCAAGATAAAGAAACTCAGCAAATCATTCAATCTGTAAAAAGCAATAGTAACAATTTATGTTATTTTATAAAAAACAATTTACTGATGTACAAAAGGAATGTAAAAAGTAAGAGTAAGATATTTTTGCCTGTACAGTTAGTTGATTTAGTATATGAATTCTTCCACAGTTCTTTAATAGGAGGTCATTTAGGCATTGCTAGAACGCAAAGAAAAATTAATCAGTATTTTTATAGACCTGATTTAGACGAAATTATAAAGGCAAAAGTGAAAACATGTAATGTTTGTAAAATGAGTAAAGTGTGCCAAAGAAAATATGAAGGCGAATTAGTATCTGTGCCATTTAAGAACAATATGGATTGTTTATTCATAGATCTTTTAGGTCCCTTAGTGAGAACTAGAAACAGCAATGTATATTTACTTGTAGTTGTAGATGCTGCCAGTAAATTTCTATGGCTAATCCCTTTGAGGGAATGTAAGAGTGCTGAAATATGTAATAAATTAGACCGCATAATTTTTAACAACTTTTCTGTACCTAAAATAATAGTGTCAGACAATGCCGCATATTTTACATCACTGTATTTTAAGAAGTTCTTATTTAAGAATTTTATTGAACACCGTAGACTAGCGCCTTACAGGGCTAATGGAAATCAATCAGAAAGGCATATTAGAAACATATATACATTATTACGTAGTTTCTATCATAACTGTCATAGTAATTGGGATAATGACCTAGGCTATATACAATTAAGTTTAAACACCGCCCATAATGAAAGCACTGGTTTTGCTGCCTTTGATTTAATGTTTAATCATTCCTGTAATAATGCTTTATCTAATTTATGGAAGCTAAATGATCTAATTGGTGAGAATTTGTCCAAGGAAACGGTTGTAAACAATTTAAAGAGAGCTGTGGTCAATGTAAAAAGGAGTATAGCACATAACAGTAATAGACAAAAGTACTCAGAGCAAAATGTAAAACATCCCTTTAAGTTGCATTCCTTAGTATGGATAAGAACCCACTATTTAAGCAATAAGGTAGAAAAGTTTTGTGCAAAATTAGCACCAAAATATGTAGGAATTTATAGAATTCTATATTTTTTAAGCCCTGTAACTTGTATTGTACAACACACTGAAAACGTTTTGAATGTAAAAAAGGTTCATATTGTAGATTTAAAATTAAATTAAGACCTGTTCTGTATAAAAAAAAAACTTTGTAGCATCCCTAGCTTAAGGAACCACTTGCTGCCAAATTTAAAAGATAAGATAAAATCCAGGAAGTTAATTGTTTAGTGAATTCTTAACGAATGTTTCAATGGAAATAAAATATAGAAAAAGAGTTTGTAGGTAGACTTTGTATAAAGAAATGAGACAGAGTTGATCCTGTTTGTAATATAGGAAACAAATATGAAAAGTTGTGTCTGTCTTTTGTATGTAAGTAGAACGGGCGCCACTTTGGCCGTAACATGGGCTCTTATGGAGTTATTCTGGACCAATGAGAAAGCAGCAATGGCGGCTAGGCCACGCCCCCTGCCCCCCTCCCCTCCCCCCCTCCCACACACCCCCCGCCCCCTCCTAGACCCCCTGCGACGACCCCCAGCCAATGGGAGAGCAGCAAGCCCCCCACCTTACGAGAGCGATGGCGGACGAGCGATGGCGGACGGTGTCATGGCGGATGAACAAAAATTTGTGTCTCCGGCGGCCGGTATCCGAACCCGGACCCCTACGAATGCGAGACTGTCGCGCTGACCACTGGACCACGGAGACGAGTTGTGCGTGGCGGCGCGATATGGCTGTACGTGCGGCGCGGGGCGCCCGGCGATCAACGAGTCCAATAATAACTACACAGATGTGCATTCCAACGGCTCTTCTCCCTCTCTCGGTGACGGATGCAGGTGCACATTCCAACGACTCCAATAATAACTACACAGATGTGCATTCCACAGTAACCAACATGAAACATTAAATCATATTGCGTCAGCCTGGGAGCTACGTGAGCCACGTGCAGATCATTAGTCTTCAGTCCATACCGGTGAGTCAGCTATTTATAGGTGCTCAGGTTACCGAACATTACCGGAGCGCTATATAAATAGAGCGGCCGACCGATGGCCAGTCATTAACCGTGCTGCTCTTCACTGTGGTAAGCCTGCTTCTTACTTGTTCACTTAACACTATTCTGTCATTGTCATTGTGTATAGCTACATTGTACCATCTCAACGATAGCCGTTCATTTAAACAAATTTAAAATAACATTGTCATATTTGTTTAACATAAACCTCAACTACATTTCTCAATAAGCCATATATCATGTCGGTAAATATGCTAGAGCCTGTATATTTAGTAAACACCAGTGAAACGTATGTCAAAAAGTTTAGACTTTACGGTATGAGGACAACGTTTAAATTCAACAGTCCTCCTGAAGGAATATCTGAACTGGATTGGATTAAGCGGGGGTTCGGAGAAGTTGTAGAGCAAATGAAAGCTAAAGCTTCAGATACAGATTACCTAGGTTTCACTTTGAACAGTTTAAAT
Source organism: Homalodisca vitripennis (assembly GCF_021130785.1). Lineage (NCBI taxonomy): Eukaryota > Metazoa > Arthropoda > Insecta > Hemiptera > Cicadellidae > Homalodisca > Homalodisca vitripennis. The sequence goes on along the minus strand of NW_025781705.1, from coordinate 31,490 downwards.
TTCAAGAATAAAGATCCGGGATACGTAGCCTTTAGACCAGCTGATGAAGTTAACCTTGACGTGTTATGGAAAATCTTTGGAGGTATTGTACAGAGTAACGCTGAATCTGTCACTTCTAGTGATACGTTTCAAGTGTCTTGTACGGTTGTCAATCTGCCCGTAGGTAGAGGTAGAAATAGGCCCGGTAAATACAATAGCTTCAGCGAAGAGTGCAAAGGACGAAAAGGTATCGTAGTCATTAAGAATAGCGATAATCTGTGTCTGCCCCGAGCTATAGTGGTAGCAAAAGCCTATGCCAAAAAAGATCCTCAACTTAAAGCAATAAGGCAGGACATGGCTAAGAGACAAACATTTAGAGCACAGAAACTAATGGCAAAGGCAAGAGTTAATATTTCAGAAGAGGGGGCTGGTATAGCTGAACTTGAAAAGTTTCAAGACCACTTGAAGAAATATAACATAACAGTATTCAGCTATAATGCAAAAGGGCGGGACGTATACTTCAGTGGTAACAATACGGAAGCCTCATACAAAATAAACTTGTTGTTTCACAAAGGTCACTTCAACGTGATAACTAATTTGACAGCAGCTTTCGCTTGCCATTTCTATTGTGAAGCTTGTCATGTGCCGTATGACCACAGAGGTGATCACCGATGTTCTAATGTCTGCTCTGCTTGTAGCACAATCTCACCTCCCTGCAAGCTCGAGCATTCAGGAATAACTTGCCCTGAGTGTAATCGTCACTTTAAAAACCAGCGCTGCTTTGCTGCTCACCAAGGTGATCTCTGCAAAAACGTACAGAAGTGTCTCGACTGTGAGAAAAACATATACAAGAAACATAGAAAAACACAACATGAATGCGGTGAAGTATATTGTAGCACTTGCGCAGAATTTAAACCCGCTAATCATCAATGTTACATGCGCCAAAACAAAGTACCCACTAAGAATGATAACTTTCTGTACATATTCTTTGACCTGGAGACTCGTCAGGACGAATGTTTAGAGAACGAGCCTGACATCAAGGTTCACAAAGCTAACTTGTGCGTCTCAGAACAGTTCTGTAGCCAATGTATAAATAATAACGAGTTTTGTGAAAACTGCCTCCAACGCAGAAAAATCTTTCAGGAAGACCCAATATCCAGTTTTATGAACTATGTAATGGAAATTCGCAAACCATACAAAGACGTGTGCGTCATAGCTCATAACGGACAAGGATTCGACTTCCAATTCATCTTGAGATATATTCTGGAAGAGACCAAATTCACACCGGAAGTCATTACTCGTGGGACAAAAGTAATTTTGCTGGAGTTTGACAACGTACGTTTCATTGACTCTCTCAACTACTTTCCCATGTCACTGTCCGCTCTTCCTAAAGCCTTTGATCTTGGTCCCGAAATGAAGAAAGGCTACTTCCCTCATCTGTTCAACACGATCGCAAACCAAAACTACGTGGGACCGATACCAGCAAAAGTATTCTATTGCCCAGAGTCAATGTTTGAAAAGAACTACAAAGACTTCGAGAAATGGCACAATGAACAGGTATGCAATAACTATGTGTTTGACTTTCAGAAGGAATTGATAGAATATTGCATCTCTGACGTTGACATACTGGCAAAGGCGTGTATTAAATTTAGATCCCTATTTTTAGCCGAATGCAATGTCGACCCGTTTCTGGAAGCTGTCACCATAGCTAGCGCATGTAACCTAGCGTTTAGACGTAATTTCTTAAAGCCTGAAACAATCGGAATATTGCCAAAGAAAGGATACAGATTAGTGGACAATCATTCTGGCATTTCTTTACAATGGTTGACGTGGGAAGAAGAGCGGCGAGGTGTTAGAATACAGCACGCAGGAAGAGAGCGAGAGGTCAACATTGAGGGAATGAAGGTGGATGGATTTGATGGAGACAGAATATATGAATTTCAAGGTTGTTACTATCACGGATGTCCAAAGTGTTTCCCGTACAAAAGAGGTGAACCGTTGAAAGAAGATCCTTCTGACACCCTCGAACTCAGATACGAGAGGACAAGAGCCAAAATCGAGAAGCTGTCACGTACACCTTATGAGGTGGTAGAGATGTGGCAGTGTGACTTTAATAAACTAAAATCAGAAAAGGAGCTAACATATTTGGAAAACCATCCCGTGTTGAACACCTTACCGCTCAATCCACGAGACGCATTTTTCGGAGGAAGAACCGGAAATGCCATGACGTATTACAAGTGTACGGAAGATGAGACAATACAGTATGTGGACGTATGCTCCCTATATCCCTACGTTTGTAAACACGGTAAATATCCGATATCCCATCCTACCATCTATATTGGTGACAAAGAGTGCAGAGAGAGGGGAATGCAGGTTGAGGGCTTGCTAAAGTGCAAAATGCTACCTCCAAAAGATCTTTATCATCCAGTGCTTCCAGCTAGAATGAATGACAAATTAATGTTTGTACTGTGCAATGTCTGTGGCGAAGAGCTCAACAACGATGACTGTCAACACAGTGACGAGGAAAGGGCGTTGATTGGCACATGGACGATGGATGAAGTACGGAAGGCAGTTGAAAAAGGCTATAGAGTTGTTGAAATGTACGAGCTGTGGGAGTACAACGTAGCCACTTTCGAAACGGGCGGATTGTTTACAGACTTTATCGACAAATTTCTAAAGATAAAACAAGAGGCGTCAGGCTATCCATCATGGTGTCAGACAGACGAAGAAAAGGAAAAATATGTGCAGGATTATTACGACCACGAGGGAGTAAAGCTTGATCCGTCAAAGATAGAGAAAAACGAAGGCCTCCGCTCTCTAGCAAAGTTAATGCTTAACTCGTTCTGGGGTAAGTTTGGGCAGAGAGAAAACCAGACAAAAACGCTCATCACCAGAGACCCTGAGGAACTGTTTAAGCTGTGTATGGATTCTAGCGTTGCCGTAAACAGAATACAGGAAATCAACGATGACGTTGTCCTGGTAAGCTGGCAACATTTAGAAGAAGTGGGCGAGTCATTAGCCACTGTAAACGTTGTCCTAGCTGCCTACACTACAAGTCAAGCCCGTTTAAAGCTTTATGATCATCTGGAGGCACTGGGTAAACAAGTATTGTACTACGATACAGACAGTGTTGTGTACGTATACAAAAATGGCTTGTACAGAGTAAATACCGGCGACTACCTAGGGCAGATGACAGACGAGCTGGCTAAAGACTACGGTCCCGGATCTCATATTGTAGAATTTGTTTCCGGTGGTCCAAAGACGTATGCTTATCGCGTTTTTTTCCACAAACAAAAACGATTTTGTATCTGTCTGCAAAATCAAGGGTCTCACTCTTAACCTAAAAAACTTCAAAAAATCTAAATTTTGAAAAACTTAAAGAAATGGTTCTTAGTGAAACCTGGGTAACACTCGATATTGAAGAAAACAGAATTAGGAGAACAAAGTCCAGGCAAATAGTTACTGTCAAAGAGACAAAGGTTTTCAAAATTACAGGTCCAAAACGCAGACGCGAAGGTGAGTATGGAACCCTGCCTTATGGTTATTGTAAAATGTCAAAAACCAGTTAGATGGTACCTTATGCTGACAATACAGAATTATGTTAACAAGTAATGAGTCTATTGTCACAGTCGAATTGAGTTTGGAGCGAAAATGAGAAAATAATGAATAAATTTACCTCTGTACTGTATTCCCTTTAGTCGTACTCCATCCACCATCACCACGACACCGGAAATATTCTGGTTCTTCATCTTCCTCACCCGAATATCCTGATTGCGAATTCCGCAAAAAACTACTAATCACTAGCACTGGAGACCACGGATGACGCAGAGGATGATCGTGATAGTGGTATTATTAAAAACGTATCAACGAGAAACGAGTATAGGTGATACGCACCAAGAATAATTGGTAGCACTCTGCACGGAGCCGAACTCAGTACTGAGAGCGGGATACGTGGCAGAACGGCGCCTCTACTAGCACATGTGGTCAACACATGTTGTGACGCACTTCCTGCGCTGTTGTATTCGCGGTTCCAGAGCCGGGGTGACGAGGAGGTTGGTCTAAACACCGTAGAAACAAACTTTTCCTTCGGTCGTTACGAGGTGTGACCATGTAAGGTGCGAGGACTCACGCATGTAGATGGGTGAAACCTTCACTGGACGGGCACCTCTAGCGTCCACCACCCTGTTAAAGCGCTCGGAAACCCGTGTTTACGTCAGCAGGTGTATAATGATATGAAGTATGCAATAAGGCTAATTTCAGCCACTAATCCGATTTATGCCTCTGCAGACTCTAGATTATATAAACTCTTTCCACAATCCTACCACCACTACTAAAGGGAATATAGTATCATACTCTCGGTCTTTATCGCTGCTCGAGAGAATACCCTTGTTCAACGGACAAGGAAGGGAGGTGGGAACTCGTTGTCCCATCACAGCATACAGCGTTGGTTGGGGCTGTATGGGTATTCCCGGTCGGCGTGTTGACAGTCGATCAGAGTGTTGACAACCATCGGTAATGCCAGGGGGATAACGGAGGCATGAACTAGCGTCTTTTGGAGCATGCCACGGTCTACAGCGGTGGAGGGGCTGTAGAATTTAGGGGGTTAAATATAAAAGATTACTTAGATATTCATCATTTGCGTAATGGACAAGCGTCAAGCAATAGCTAACGAGCTACACAGACCGGCTCGTCGCAATTTCAAGAGGCGTGGCGTCACCTTGAAAGGTAAAGACGATTTGTACCAAGCGGATCTTGTAGAGATGCTACCGTACGCTGGTGAAAACAAAGGTATGAAATACATACTTACGATGATAAATTGCTTAACAAAGTTTGCTTTTGCTGTACCGCTAAAGAGTAAAACCGGATTAGAGGTAGCGAGAGCGTTAGAACCAATTTTGAAGAAGCATAAGATGAAGAACTTTCAGACCGATCAGGGTAAAGAATGGTTCAACATTCATGTTAACAAACTGATGACGGCGTACGAAATAAATCACTATAACACTTACTCAGAGCTTAAAGCAAGTATAGTAGAACGGCTCAATCGGACGCTAAAAGAAAAAATGTGGAAACTGTTTACTGCTAGAGGTAATTACGAGTGGCTCTCCATGTTACCGAGAATAGTTAAGGAGTACAACGCGTCCGTTCACAGGAGCATCGGTATGAAACCGAAGGATGTGAGGGAAAAACACGTAAAGCTTATTCTGACGCGTATCGAAAAATCGAGAAGAAATAAAGGGAAAAAAACAGATCGAGTCAAAGTTCAACGTGAACGATAAAGTAAGAATTAGCAAGTACAAGCGTGTTTTTAAAAAAGGTTACATGCCGAACTGGACGAATGAAATATTCACAGTGTTCGCCGTGAAACCGAGCAATCCAAAGACATACATTCTGATGGACTCTAGCGGGACTGTGTTAAAAGGTGGTTTTTACAAAGAGGAACTAGCCAAAGCAAAAACTGGTGACGTTTATCTAATTGAAAAAGTATTAAAAAGAAAAAAAGATAAAGTACTTGTTAGATGGACAGGTTTCGATAAAACAAGTGATACGTGGATAGACAAGAAGCATATTATCTGAGGACTTAATGTTCCGTCCAAGAGAGAGAGAGAGAGAGAGAGCGACTGCTGGTGCAAGCTATATTTAAACATAGATATTTACGATGCGCAGTCAGTAACAGCTGGAATGCGTGTCGTGAAGCAGTCTCTGGAGCTACCCGTGTCTAATTTTGACCGGTATGTGGGTGGAGGGGGAGATTTGGAAAAAAGCAAGCACGGTCTTCTCCTACCAAACTCTATACGCTGTATTATTGCAGGGCCTTCTAATTGCGGTAAAACCAACGTGCTGTTCAACCTCTTGTTTGATCCAAACGGCCTTGTTTACGAGAACGTGTACGTTTTTTCTAAATCACTTTATCAACCCAAATACCAATTTCTTGCAAAGGTATTGCCTAAAGAGATTGGTTACTTTCCTTCAGATGACAATAACACCGTTATAAGTCCTAGCGAAGCCAAACCGCATTCCATTATGGTTTTCGACGACATAGCGTGTGAAAAGCATGACAACATCCGCGCTTATTTCACTATGGGCCGTCACAACAATATCGATGTTTTCTATCTTGGCCAAACGTACAGCAGGATCCCCAAACAACTGATACGAGACAATGCAAATTTTTTAATACTCTTTAAACAGGATGACATGAATCTTAAACACGTGTACGCTGATCACATCAATACAGACATGCCGTATGACTCTTTGAAAAAAACTATGCACTCTAGCGTGGAATGACAAGCATGGATTTCTTGTCATAGACAAGGATCGCGACCTTTATAAGGGCAGATACCGCGTTGGGGTTGACACTTTCCTTGAGTCACTATGAGTACGCGGATCTATTACTACAACGACGTTAGAAGGTATGCAGATGCCGGTTACGGTGGTATCAAGAGACTTACAAAGGTAAGCTCTAATCTTTGCACGTGGTATTACGCAGATAAGAAAAGGTTTTGCGGTAACTATTGCAGTAGACGTGGTGCACACGGTCATGCGTATAATAGACTTTGTTGGCGTCATAGAAGACCAGGTTGCTACAGCAGGAGCTTACCGCCAATAGTGCTGTTGATGATTTCATCTAGCCAGCGTATATACAACAGAGATAGGTGGATAGCGTTTATAGCCGAGTGTCAGGAGAAGAATGTACCTATTGAATTGGTAATTTACCATGAGGACATGCTAAACGGTACGGTGCGTGAACCCATGAACCTACTGTCTCGGTTTAGACCGTTCCCCGACCTCTTTGGCAAGCCGATATTGAAACTCAGTAACAGTCACGGTAGTTTGAACTTTACTCAGATATACTTAAGGATGTTGAAGTATGCTTGTGATATACCTTATGCCACTAAGTGTATAGTGTTGACTGAGCGCAGTATACCAGTTAGATCCCCCGTTACACTCTATAGACGTGCACTGCGGTCGCGGTGTTACTTAAACATAAGTTACAATGTAAGTTACGGCCCAATGCCTAGTAGTGTAATGGGAAGGCGGGGTAAACCGTTTGCTGCAGTGAACAACATATGTCAAGGACTGTACACAGCAGATTTCTTGAAAATTGCATTACCCACAGTACCACTGCAGTGCGAAAAATTCGGCATCTCTTTGGTAACGAAAACCGGTGAGTATAAAATAACGCAACCAAACCTGTTTAGAAGCTGGCATGAATTTACCGGCGCAAACTCGGATGAGTTTCTTCTTCTAAACTCATATCTGTTGCACAACACTAACGTTGATCGACCTATTCAACGTTTGAAGGAATATATGGACAGAACAGTGTCAAACGATCAGTATACGGTCGCTGAGATCCCTCAGTGGCGGCACGGTATTAAAAGAACATTTATTTTTAGAGATATGACGCTACGAGAACGCATACCTAGATTCAATCCTGAGACAGACAGATATTACTACGGCCTACCATTGACCTCTGGTGTTTCACTTAAAGAAGTGATTCGTTACATTAGAAAACACAAGAAGCGGGCATTGTTTTTTAGACAAGTAGAACTGCCATGAAGAGGGTAAGGTTTGACGATAGAGTGGAGGTAAGGCTAGTTTCGCGGTATGACGAGTGCAGATTATTCGATACTTCATCATTTTTCGAACAGATGAGGAAATCCTATATAAATAAACAGATAGCAGGCTGTGGGTTCAGTGTCAATCATGACGCGAAACAAGAAGCAGCTTATGACGGAGATATCAAAATTAAAGAAAGCTATAAAACAAAAGTATAATCGGTTTAAGCGGGGTGAATTGGAGTCCGAGGAGATGTTTGAAAAGCAATACCAGCCGTTGATCAAGGAATTGCGTGACACCAAGGAGACACGCACTTTACACACCGATGTCAAGAAGGAAATCAAGAAAGAGGAAGATGATGCAGATGATGACGATGATGAAAACTCAGAGTTTCTACCAAATGTATTTTCTTCGCCTAATCTTTCCCATTTAAAACCATCGGTCTCCACTAGACTTGATTCTGGAGCAGAAGAAGTGTTTGAGACAGACGACCAAGGTGATGGTGGAAACAGCGAAATTACAAAAATGCTTTCAACACCTACGGGTCTACAGACGGCGTCCCAATATATCGCCGACAGCTTTGCTCATCCGTTGACCAGAAAGTACATGCAAGAGCTTATGAAGGATTTGGGTGGGCGTTCATCTAAAATTGACCATCTTTACGGTCCTCGTTACGAAAAAAATACTTTAATGGTTGGCAATAAAGAATTGCAGTTTGATGAGGACGGTAGTATTCGAATAGATGATGTGGCGTATAAGCCACAAGAGGGTCTGTACGAGTTGATTTTCAAGCGAATACCAGATGATGAAATCTACAATGACGAAGACAAAATCGCTTACAAAGATATACTGAAGAAAACTAGCGCTCATAAAAGAAACTATAACCCAAATGGAGTTATCAATCGCAACACGTCGCTCAAGTATAAGTATGTAATTTCAGACTTATTTCCAAAAGTAGTTAAGGGTTCTGGAGCTGACAGGAAAGCTCATAGTGTGACTAAATCACTATCAGATCCCGATACGGTTTACTGGAACGATCCAAATGAGTTGTGCGACCGTCTTAGGCTGTTGGTGGCATCCGCTGAAGCTGGAAACACGAACCACAAGAACGAGATTATAAATATCATTGAAGAATTGAAAGAATCAAAGACTATATCAGGTGATGGTAACGCGAGATTCAGATCATTGATGAGATGACCGTCAATAAGTTTGGTCAGAGGCCACAATCTCTGAAGAAGCAAGACATCCAGAGAGTTATGAATACTGTAAACAAAAAGCTAAAGAAAGATGTAAGAAGACTGTACTCTCAAATTGCAATCCTTCAGAATCAAGCGCTTATTCAGCAGGATCAAATAAACAGCTTACAAAATACAAATGAAGAAGCTATAAGACGTCTAGCAGTTCAACTATTTCACTGGATCAACAAGATACACACTACCGTACCTCCAGCTCGCTTCCACACCGCCTTAGATGCTGATGAAAACACATATATTGACTGGGATAAGATATTTATAAAGAGCAATGTACAGGAGGAGTCTTCATCACTTGTAAAATGAGTGTGGACAAGTTTGGACGACGCTTCAAGCGTACAAAGGCTAAACAAGGTCCGAAAGGCGAGGGATTCAATGTGACTGCCGAAGGTGACTATGACGTGCAGAGAAAACGTCTGAGAAATCTAGGGAACCCGGAAGATGAACTAGACGCTGTTAATCTACAGACGTTGATCAGTAAGTTAGGAGATCTGCAGACCGAAATGATTACTTTAACCGACAAGTTAAACAGCTTGAAAGATTCGCAAGAAAATTCTATGAAGCTTTTAGCGGTTCAATTGTTCCATTGGATCAATAGAGTACACAGTACCGTAGCTGTTGGTAGGTTTCAAGCACACTTTAACGTTGATGCACATACATATATCGACTGGGATAAGATATTTATAAAGAGTAAAGTTCGTGACTCGCCATCACTTGCACAATGAGTGTTGACAAGTTTGGACGGCGATCCAGGCAGTTTGGAAAAGGCGGGTTAAGGGGACCGAAAGGAGATGGATTCAAGCTGACGGCCGAAGGTGACTACGACATTAACGGGAAACGTCTAAGACATGTAAAAAGTCCAGAAGATGATCTCGACGCCGTAAATCTACAAACGCTGACCAGTAAATCGGTGATAATCGGGAAAGATGGAATTGACTGTCGGAAACAGAGATTGAGCAATATAAGTAAAGCTACAAGACCATACGATGCTCTACCACTCGCTCAACTGGCCGAACACATACCGTCAAAAGATTTAAAGGATAAATCTTACAAGTTCCAGCGCTTTAGATTACATCAAATTGGGGAGCCTAAACAAAACGATGACGCGTTAACACTCGGTTACTTCAAAAATAACACTATCAAAAAAAGGCAGGATGGTTGGGAGCTTGGAAACAAAAGGCTAAAGCTAGTGGCCGATCCTGTCGAGCTTCGTGACGCTGTGACGCTCAACTATTTCAACGCAAACACAGTTACAAAGAAGCAAGACGGTTGGGAGTTTGCAAACAAAAAGTTAGGGTTAGTTGCAGACCCTACCGAAATGCAGGATGCTGTGACAATGAACTATCTCGTTCGTGTCTTAAGTGAAGTGTTTTACAGTTTCTATATACGTCTCGCTCCTCCTGGTGATAGTGTTAGATCGGTCGCTAAAGACCAGTGGATTCGTTCAAACGTTGTTGATCCGTTTTTCTTAAACGCCAAAACGAAAATAATGAGATCGGAAGACTAATTATATAAACTGTGATTGCAAGCCATACACTGCAGTCTGGTTTTGGCCACGGCGCGGATAAAATGGCAAAGCGCAAAGGGTCGTCCGTCAGACGAAAGCGAACCATCGGAGGAGCAGGAGGTATTATCTCTAGTGTTATTAACAAGGCGATTGACCTTCTACCTTTTGAAGCACACATCCCCGGCTATTCTTTCTGCGGACCTGGCACATTTTTGAAAAAAAGAATCGCTAGGGGTGAGAAGGGGGTGAATTTATTGGATGAAGCCTGCCGTATTCACGATATAGCTTACGATAAATACAGTGACTCGGAGCATCGCAATCAAGCAGACAAAGAGTTGGCAAAGCGGGCTTGGGATAGAGTAAAAAGCGTCAGACGCGACTATAGGTGAAAGAGCAGCTGCTTTAGCGGTAACTGGTGCGATGAAAGCTAAAACGGCTTTCGGTGGTGGTGGTGGGAAGAGACGAAGGAAAGTTGTTAAGAAGAAGACCGGAAAGACGAAAGGTAGGGGCCTTTACCTAAAACCTTATCCAAAGAGGGGAGCTGGTGTTAGAAAGAAGAAGAGGAGTTGTTGTAAAAAAAAATCTCGATCCCGATAAGACCGTTGACAAATTTCGAGTTGATACACTACGCTAAACAACTAAGCATTCCCAATTTTAGAGGGGTGTTTATGCGTGACACGTTACCTCAAACAGGGCCCAGAAAATACGAGTCAGCTATAGTTAATCTGGACTCAAGTTACGGTGACGGTACTCATTGGGTTTGCTACAGAAAACGCCGGCATAATGTGAGCTATTTTGACAGTTTCGGAAATCTTCGCCCTCCTTGGGAACTCATATACTATTTCGGACCCACCGCTGACATACAGTATAATTATCAAAGTCGTCAGGGGTTTGATTCAGTTGTATGTGGACATCTGTGCTTAGAGTTTCTCAGCGGAAAGAATGTTTTGCCTGAGCGGGAAAGGTTCAAGAATAACTTGTGACGTATTTCCTCCATACGACACCAGTGATGGCGATTACGTAATTGGATTGATAGATCTGAGCACGTTCAATTCTATTCCCAATATTGAAAAGAATGTAAACGATAAATTTTATTACGGAAACCATGATGAAGTGATAACGTTTGAGGAAGGTTCTTACGAAGTAGAAGATATTGCGAATTATATACAGGGGAGACTACCGGAGGGGATCACAGTCCGCTTGAATGCAAATAACAATACTCTTAAGACCGAGATTAAAAGCAACGTGCAGATTGATTTCAGCAAGAAAGGCACAATTGCATCGATATTGGGCTTCAGCAAAAAGGTGCTGCAAGCTAATAAAGTACACACTTCAGACCTGCCTGTGAATATTCTCAAGGTGAACAGCATAAGAGTTGAGTGCAACGTTGTTCGCGGCTCGTTTGATAACGGCGTAGAGAGTCACGTTATTCACGAGTTCTTTCCACAAGTAGAGCCGGGGTATAAAATAGTCGAGACACCTGGTACAGTGATTTATTTACCGCTCAACGTTCAGAAGGTGCACACCATAACTGTCGAGCTTAAAGATCAAGACAACAATCCTGTGAATCTCAGAGGTGAAACGTTATCTTTGAGGTTGCATATAAAGAAAGTGGGTGCTCATGGGTCTAGTATTTAAGGAGGGTGTGAACATAATTCAGGTCATTAGACCGTCGCGCCTGATAGTGGTAACTTCTGCTAACGCAAATTTCTTGCGCTCTCTTGGCTTTAAAGTTAACACCGGCGCAATTCGTGAAAATGCTCGATATAGAGAGTCCCGCTGAGTACAATGAAATCATTACCGGACTGGAATATCACACACATAATCCGTATGCTTCAACCACGTTTAATAATAACGATGAAATACGGATACCAATCAGTTATCAGGATTTAATAACAGCTCCTTTTGAAAGCACACTACACGTTGTGGGTACAGTAAGCGGTAAGAAAGCTGACGGTACAACAGATGCTAAAGTGTCTCTGGTTAACAACGCGATTGCTTTTCTCTTTGATGATATCCGATACGAGATTGGCGGTGTGGAAATTGATCGCACAAAGAATGTAGGTATAGCCAGTTCGTTAAAAAATATATTATCAGCTCGTGCGGAAGACGAAAATAATCTGGAAAATGCATGCTGGTTCGGCCCCGGTGGAAAGAAAGAAATGAACAAATTCTCATTTTCTGTGCCTTTAAGGTTGTTGTTGGGATTCGCAGAGGATTACAAGCGAATAATTGTGAATGTAAAACAAGAGTTGATACTGCTGCGGTCGGCGACAGATGCCAACGCTATTATTAGCGATGACGCAGCGACCCACACGTTGAAGATCACCAATCTGTACTGGCGGGTGCCTCACATCTCTGTATCCGACTTGTTTCGTGCTAAAATCCTACGTCTAGTTGAAAAAGATACTCCAATACATATACCGTTTAGATCGTGGGAGTTGCACGAATACCCTGTACTGCCGCAAACTGAACGTCAATCATGGACTATAAAAACTTCTTCTCAATTGGAGAAACCACGATACGTGATTGTAGCTTTCCAGACAGAAAGGAAAAACAACTTAAAGAAAGACATGTCATGTTTTGACAGTTGTAAGTTATCGAACATCCGCCTGTATTTAAATACACAATATTTCCCTTATGACAACATTCACGGAGACACCGCTATATTCTATGAAATGTTTGTAAGATTTCAAAACTCCTATTATGGCGATTTAGGCGGTCGTCGGTGGCCTGACGTCAGTCTGGACACGTTTAAAAATAAAACACCTCTGTATGTGATTGATTGTTCACGCCAAAATGATTCGGTCAAGTCTGGACCTGTCGATGTGCGGCTAGAATTTGAGGCTACGGAAGCGTTCAAGGCCAACACCACAGCCTACTGTCTACTGCTTCATGACTCGTATTTCGTTTACACAATGCTCAAGGGCACGGTAAAGAAGATGATGTAACGTGAATAAAACACGATGCAAATGACAGAATCTTTCAGTTTCAAATTGGACGCCACGATGGAAGGTTCACGGAAGATAAATATTGTCCTTGATTTGGTCGGTGAAATCCGTAGATTAATCCGCAATCACCAGTTAACAACAATGAAACGGACGAGTGATGGCTACATGCATTATTGCGAATGTGCGTATACCGCACCGGATTGTCAAGATGTACCAGACACTTGTGTATGTGTAATGATTGACAGGCGGAAAGATGAAATATTCAGACTGTTAAATGAAATTTACGATAACACTGTGCAAAACGACGACGACGATGTCATAGAAGATGATAGTGACTATACGATATCCTCTATGGAAGAAGGGGAGGAGGAGGAGGAGGAGGAGGTATGTAATTGTATAAGCCAGTGACTAATACGTCAGGTACTTAATGGTTTGCTCAAGGTGTACAGAGTCATTCGTGATCATGGAGCGAAAGAGTGAAGACATACTGGCTACAGTCGCTGATGCTGTGTTCAAGGAGGAGGAGGAGGAGGACCAGCTGGTGAGTCAACCAATGGAAATAGACAAGGTTAAATCAGTCCGTAAAAGCTCAAAACGAAATCTCCCGAATCTAGTTACCGGTGTGTTTCTAAAGTCTCTTTACTTTTTGAATCCTGATTGTTCCAAATACTTGATTGTAGGATTGTTTGTTGATCACGACAATGGTGTCGGTATCTTGATGAAAGGTAAAAGGGGAACGTTTGCGTTTTGGAAACCTGAAATGTTCAACATTCTATTAGGGTGCGCGAACCAAATCACCGGACTCTTGGAATCGACAGGCGTGCATAGATTCAGTAGTTCTAAAAGCGAAAGTGGAGAGAATATGGTGGTACGTAGAGTATTTGGTCAGCAGTACGTTGTACTGTACGACGGAAAGAATACATTAACTCTGTCCGTAGACGAGTGGACTCAGTTCACCAACTGTCTGCCCTGCGTAACACGTCAAATCAACGAGTTGTTTTTAACGGAGGATCTATTGAGATCTTACGTCGGTGATGTGTTAGCATTGCCTAACAACGGAAGTCCGGACGAGGGTTACGTTGATCCGCCTGAGGCTTTACCACGTCACCTTTGCGACAGACTTTTTGATGACGTCCAGTGCTACAAACGTTGGCCACATTCCAGCGGCGATGAATGTGGCAGTAGTTGAATTTCAAGCTTTTCAAGGTAACAAAAAACCGTTTATAATCAAAGAGTTTGCCATTGTGGCTAATTCATTTCAATGTCAAATTGTTTTCAAACCTCCGTTTCCTAGGGAGAGATTAAACAAGAAAATGCGTACAACAGCTCTGTGGTTAGAGAAGAACTATCACAAGATCTTGTGGGAAGAAGGCGATTTCCCTTACAGTGGAAGTGTCATTCGCAACCTGTGCAAGCCGTTTACCATAATTTATACACGTGGTCATGAGAAAGCGAATTTTTTAAGACGGTTTCACTCTAACGTTTGTGAGCTGGACAACCTGGCATGTTATGACAGTAGTACATTATGCAGTTGTAAAGGAACGCATCGGTTTTCCTGCTCCCTACCGCAACACAGCGGCCGTGATGAAGATGTACGGTGTGCAATGCACGCTGCTAGATGTCGTTTTGAAATCCTGAATAAACAGACTCACCAGTCCGCTTAGTAGTCATTCTGTTCACGGTCACTGTTGAGATTACATCGTGTCAGCATGGCGAGTACAGCTGCTGCTGCTACCGCTGCTGTATTGGACCTCATTTCTCGAGAGCCCAAAGTGCCTGTCGGTGTGCTCACTGATGCGTTCATTTTGAAATTTAGTCGCTTTCTGAATTGGAAGCTTTTATCGGCAAATTATACTTTTTCGTTTGACATGTTGAGAATATTTCAGCATAAAGTAATTTGGACCACGATTTTGGAAAATGCTCGCCTTCCTGAATTCATTTTACGTGAAATGATGCCGAACTTTGACACTTACTGTTGGATAGTAATAAGTCGTCACCAGGTTCTATCGGAGCAGTTTATACACGATTTTGCTGAACAGCTGGACTGGGATTACATACTATTGTACCAAAACCTTAGTGGAAAGTTTCTTCAGGACCATTGTAATTATTATAGTGATGAAGCGTAATGTGTCCCGTAGAAAAACTCCAGTTTTACGATAGGCCACATTGAAAGGCTTCACCGAGTAAAGTGGTCAACAACCGATTCTCTGCTTGTGTTTCACGAGTCACATTGAAAGGCCTCTCTGAGTAAAGTGACTTGTAGGAATCTTACTGAGAATCGGATCTCGCTCATCCTCTGTAAGTTACAACGAGTCACATTGAAAGGCTTCTCCAAGTAAAGTGGCTTGTATGAAACCGACTGAGAGATGCTTCAGCTTCACCTGGATGAGACAAGTCATATTGAAAGGCTTCACCAAGTAAAGTGACTTGTCGCGTCCGCCTAGTAGTATAATGTAGATTAGTACAAAAATGTCCTTCTCGGAAGGAGGAGGAGTTCGGCATTGAGTTGAGAACTACTCCTGGAAAAAATGGCTTTGCGAGAGCTAAGGAGTTTGGCATTAAGTTGAAAACTTCAAAGCTCACGTGGGGCAGAAAAAAACACTTGCAAAATATAAAAGTTTTTGCGAGTACTTGACAGTGAGACGGAAAGGTTCGGCATTTAGTTGAGAACTTTAACGGACTCGCTAAACGGTCTCGCAAGGACACAAAAAAAAAGTTTACTTTTTCGGAGGTGGCAAATTTGTTATGGAGTGGCCATCACGACAGAGTGGGCGATGGTTGGGGCCCACTCGCAAAGAGAGGTGACACGGAGAGGTTCGGCATTGAGTTGAGAACTTGAACGTGTTCAGTGTTCTTTGTTAAGTGAGATTAGGCCTCCTGGGGAAACTCACTATAATAAAAAACGCGCCGAGACCCCTACGGCCTGGCTCAAAGCCTACCGTGGTGATGGAAACGTGGGTCAACTACGCTGCATTCCTGTCTATATTCAGCTTGGCAGTTTGCCACGACCACAGCCGCGACTACCTCCACTTTCATTCCAAGGTATATATACTACCTGTGGCGAGCTGATCGTCACAGTCACTCTTCGTCTACGTGTCGACGCTCTCATTACAGGTAAGTGACTACACTACACATTTAACTGTTTTCTTTAAGATATTCGACTGCGCTCTCTATTTGCGGTGTGTTGCTCACGCATAGTTATTCTCAATCCGCTAGCCAAGTTAACAGTTTTACGATGAACTCGTTGTTAAGATTATTCGCTATACAGATTGTCGGTTTTCCTTTACAGATTGAAAAATGGAACTTTCTACAAAGCTTTCGTCCCTGGAGAAGCATGGTGAACCCACACCAAAGATGGCGATAAAAGAGTTGACACGGAAAGCTGGCTACAGGATCCTGGAGGCAAAGAAGGTGGACACTAAATTTGACCGGAAGGCAGTGATGTTACTCGTAGAAGTGGACAGCACCAAAACAGCCGTCACATTTCTACCGGTGAGATTTGAAAAGACTTTAGATGACAGTGATCTACAAGAAATGACGTCGTCTAAAAGGTATAAAGTTAGATGTACGGGTGTTAACGGACTTTTGGTAGATGTTAAGATTTGGAAATGTATGTAATCAGAACGCTTTTAATAAACGTAGTACGGACGTAAACACGTGTGTTATTTCTGCAACGACCCCGCCTCCCGGCTATTTTTAGATAGTGCATCTATGCAGGAGATGTACCGTCACATGTGGTGACCACATGCAGTTGCTGGTGTTCATAATTGTGGGTCTTCTCACTCAGTACTGTGTTCGCGCCGACTCGGTTAAGATGATATCAGTAATTATTGCTGCTTATTCTTTGTATTTACGTGTTATTGACCTGTTGTCGACTCCATCACCACCACCGTGTCCCCTTTCGAGATCGTCCTCATTCATCTCTTCAACAGTCTCCTGGGGTAGTGTTAGTAGCGGTTGGGAGTTTTTTTTGGGACTCAGAATCAGAAGAATCCGAGAGTGGATATTCAACACTAGAAGAAGAAGAAGAAGACGACGAATTCGATTTGCGTGGTGGTGGTGGTGGCTGGAACGGCTGGAGAGAGTACTAGGCTACTAGACTTCCAAAAAGGGTGAGTTATTTTTATTGTTGTCTCCGGTTATCATTAACAGATCACTACATTTCACTGTGATAATGTTTCCGTCTCTAGTTCACCAAATACCAATAGCTGAAGATTCCGACTCTAGCTGGTTTTAGATTTTTTTTTTACAATAACCGTACGGTAAAGTACCATATTCACCTTCACGCTTGCGTTTTGGGTCAGTAATTGACAGAGTAAGGCGTAGAGATGGTCTGGTACACACATGTGCAGTTGTAGTCATTGGAATGCACAGCTGTATCCGCTCTGTCACCATGTGCTGTAATGAGATTATGCTCGCCTACACGAGAGAGAGCAGTCATCGCTCTTAAAGGTATGCCAACCGAGTGGTCTAAGCGCTCGTCTTACGTTCCGCGGGACCAGGGTTCAAATCCTGGGCGGCTTGGTATACTTTTTGCGTCCTCACTTGTCGCTACCAGAATGTTGTAAGCCGTGTGTTGTGTGCCGTCTCTACCAGATAGCAGCACCGCAGTCGCAAAGCTAAGAAACTACAGCTGATCGCCGATAACGCCGGGCGCCCCGCGCCGCACGTACAGCCATATCGCGCCGCCACGCACAACTCGTCTCCGTGGTCCAGTGGTCAGCGCGACAGTCTCGCATTCGTAGGGGTCCGGGTTCGGATACCGGCCGCCGGAGACACAAATTTTTGTTCATCCGCCATGACACCGTCCGCCATCGCTCGTCCGCCATCGCTCTCGTAAGGTGGGGGGCTTGCTGCTCTCCCATTGGCTGGGGGGTCGTCGCAGGGGGTCTAGGAGGGGGCGGGGGGTGTGGGAGGGGGGAGGGGAGGGGGGCAGGGGGCGTGGCCTAGCCGCCATTGCTGCTTTCTCATTGGTCCAGAATAACTCCATAAGAGCCCATGTTACGGCCAAAGTGGCGCCCGTTCTACTTATGTATGTCAAAATATTGAAGTTTGAATTTTGTGGATATATTTGAAGTATTAAAATTCATGTAGATGTAAGATGTATAGGATGTTTTATGTAAATATATATAAAGAGTGATGCAGTATTAATAAGAAATGTTAGACTTAGCTTCTCGTGAGGGAACGTTTCATTCCAAAGTATTCGATCCATATTGGTAACTTGTCCGCAAGTCTCAGGGTATTTAATGGTAAAACACTATACACAAAACACTGGTATGAATGCAAAAAGAAGTATGAATGTGGCGCCTATATAACAAAACACTACACTACACTCGTTTACGATTTAATCGCCTTAAATGCCCTTATTCTTGCAACGACCCGCAAATTCTAAAACGATGCAACGTGCACTGCATGAAAATAGTTTGCCTAAATTGATTTTCTATTTTTGGTCCCTAAGCGAGCAGTCATAGAATTGCATTGGCATGCGATCTAGCGGATTTCATAGGAAACTTTTGAAACCCCGCGCTATCGTATTGTTATGGTTGAATTTGAATTTATGTAATGAATAAAAGGTTGAATTAAGTTGGTTATTTAGAATATGTTTAAAGTAAAGCGGCCAACTAGGTTGCGAAATCAAAACAGGGGGGATATTCTGTACCGTAAATTAGTTAATTAAATTTCATAGAATGTAAATTTCGCAACCTAATCAGCCAGTATAATATAATATTATTATACATCCAATGTTCCGGAACTAAATTATTGGGCGGAGTAACTACCTAATTGGCACGCGTATGAATTTTTTCTTCTAACTCTTTGTAGCAGCCCAACTACGTAACCAATCAGACCTCGCGCGCCTTGTCCGTAAGTAAAATTTATCTTTTCGTATTATTAAATTAGCCCTTTGATGCCAAACGTTATAAAATGAATGTAACGTAAAGTAAAGATGTGAATAGTAAAGTAACTTACCCTTGAAGATCTTTTATTTGCTTGATGGAGATAGATAAAGGTTGTGGCGTCGTCCTTATGGCGACGAGCACGTTGTTATAAATAGTAATTTGTATCATTAAATGGCTAATACCGTCGCGAATTTGTTTTAGGCGAGTTTACGTAGCTGATGTATCTCACGTGTTGTTTGAATAGATGGCTACCATTTCCCAACATCTACTCCTCTTCTAGAAATAACCGTTCTTAGACTACAGCTTCAATGTCTCGTGCCAAGACGCCGACACCCGGGTTGTGAGTCTACCTATTGTGAAGGGAAGTGAAATATAATTGTTTTGTAAAGTAAAACGTCGTACGCATAATTCAATAGAACATTGGATATTTTAGGCCCACCTAGAAGATATATTTTTAGTTATTATATTCTAATTGGCAGCAACGTGGCAGTACATAACTTTTCCTTTACCATCTAAAAGTGGTGCTTTTAAGTTTTCGTAATTAAACTGAACTTATAAGTAAACTTTGTATTTCTAGTATTTATTACTACGACCTCAGAAGTCACCACCCCCATGTGTTATCGTCATACGGTACAACATGTAAGAGTACTTCAACAAACAACTGCCAACTTACCAAACATATGGAGAACATACGCACGCTTTACCCTTTCAATTCAGAAGACAAATGCTTCAACTTGAACTGTAGAACTTTGTCGTTGAGAGTGTTTCGAGCTATATAATTGAGTTCGGTGTTTAAGTGTTTCACACGACACGTGTATTCATAATCAGCTTTCAACCAAGGACTCTCGGTTGCTTTTGAAAAAGAATGCATAAGGCTTCATGGAATGCATATTTCCTGGAAAACGTTTGCTGCAATAGAAGGCCAGATATAGTTAACCTGTCATAGCATTCAAGTCATCTTCAACTTTAAGCAATAGAGCTGTTTTAAAAATTACGCTGTACTAATTGTCACCACTGAAAAATTCACTATAAAGATACATTAATGGTATCATTAAATATCCTACGAAATAAATTGGTCTAAAGCTGTTTAAATTTAAGTATAAACTGTTTGTACCAATAAGTAGTTTCACTTTATTATAATCAAGTTAAATCAAGCAATAAATAAAATTATAACAAGTATGGGGATTGAAACCTATTCCAATTAATGTTACTGAGGCATGTTCTATATTCCTGTAAAATTAATAACAAATAATAAAGAAAGAAAATGTTACAAAAGCAATTCTCTTTTCAAGAAGTTCCCCTTCTTGCTGCTATTTATGTATTTACAGTGATCAGATTATTTTAATGGATTATTTTAGAAAACCTTTTTATTAAAGAAATATAAATGAATTAATAGTATAAAGCTCATTTTATTCTCGAGATCTACTGCGGACATACAAATAGGTAAGATATCTATTAGGAAATAAAGTTCCACAGCCTTCAAGCAGACAGAAGAGATAGTCTGCCAGCTTACTGAGTGATAAACTTTAATTACACTCGTTTAAATCCCATGGGTCTGACATGCAAACTTTATCTAATTAATTAGTGTATATATATATATATATATATATATATATATATATATATTTGTGAAGTTTCATTAAAAATTACGTCTACAAGGTGAAAACGTTACCGAGATACCTTGAGCATAGTTAGGCTATTATACAGGTTCAGCTACATACTCCCTGCCAAACACGATGTAGAAATTATATTACATGGTGTGATATTTCAAGTCCATAGCCGAATCAGATATCCATCAGACATACACGTATATGGATAAACAGATAGATAGAAGAGGAATATTGCTACACATTTTAATGTTAGTGTAACGTGTCTATAGGGATGTTAATTTCCATAAACCAATTACAACTATTTTGTTTCAGTATAAGAGCGATCAAGTGACGTGTAAACCAACAACCCTTTATTTTAACAATGCACAACTCCCAAGGGAATCCAATAATTAAACTCAGTACAAATTAATAGAAATTGTTATTACAATGAACATCAATAATAGACCATCGCTAGCTATCTTTTTTACTTTTAATTTATTGTCACTATTTCTTATTTATAAACCTTCAGATGTTGACATGTCCAGACTTATAATTAACAATCAATCAAATCATCCAATAATTGTGTCCTTCAAGTTCTCAGTGTTAATATTTTTCAACACAAACTCAAAATAAAAATCTTCATTAAATTTCAAATTAAAATAATCTTCTTCAAATACAAAATGAAACAACTAATAAAATAAGACTTCTTCTCAATATAAAAATAAAACAAATTAAGGTAATATTAATAATTAAGTAGGAACAAAAGACCAATGTCCAACCAGTTAAACTCAAAGTTTCATCAATTACTAAATCCTTATTTGCTGTCAATTTCCAATTTTCAAGATTATCGAATTACCCAGAATAATCTGGTTGCCTTTGAATGTTAAATTTAGGAGCTTGTAATATATATATACAGAATCTCAGAAAATAAAATATAATTTCTTTATCAATAGGCTATTCCTGAATTAACCAACTTGAACAGCAAAATACCATTAAGCAATGTTCTATTGAAATGTAAAATTATAACTTTTCACAGTACCTCACACGTTTCCAGAAAACTTCACAGACCAATTTTAAATTTTGAAAAGAATTTAACTTCAAACTCAACCTTCCTACCGAAATATCTACACGGCAAGAGTAGGCTAATCACTTCTACCACGAACTTCTCTCTCTGAGCACACAGCAAAGACTCCTCTAAAAACCCACTTGAATCAACCGGAAAGCTCTCAAAGTACCTACCACCATCCAATCAACCTAACGTTGGCAAATTAAAATTGACCAAACACAATGTCTGAACTGGACGGCACCTATCCAACCCAGACCTGCATCTTATGGCCAATACCTCGAGACAAAAGGAAGTTTCTAGGCATTCCTCGAACCCGAAATTAACAAGATATTCAGCACTGCTGAAAGGATCACAATTCTTACAATTCACTTATATTATAAATTTACAATTCTCTTAACATAAATATAAATATTCCTATAAATTACTAAACAAATATAGGAAGCATCCTATAGTTAGGTAAGGAACAAATACCAAATTTCAAATTTATAGCTCTACTCGCCTTCGGCTCGCTGGGGGCTACGCCCCCAGGCCCCCAAAGTAAACGCTTGCAAATTCGGGGATAAGCGGAATTCGGTGACTGGTTAAGTCCGGACATTAAGTAAATGACAAGGGATTTAAAAATTGACCTTTTTCATAGATTTTTTTCCGGATTCGTAAAAACTTTTGACTTTGAGGGCATTTTGCGGTTAAACCGTTAGAGATACGACAAAAAGTGACTGGACCTTTCTTGTTGGAAATTTAATTTTGTCTTTCGATTGTGCCCTCAGATCTGATCTACGACCTATGGTTTAGCCAGAAATGAGCTCGGGAGGAAAAGTCTGCACGGGTCAGCTATCTTGAATTGTTTAGTATAAACATAATAAAAAACCGACCTCAAGGCAGTATTTTAAGTCGAACAGGGGGTTTAATATCACCAGGAGACTATCTAGTCAAGGCGAGAAATTCCCTGGGTGGGTGATTAATGTTAAGGAGGTTAAGACAAGAGGGGGTTTAATTTCGTCAGGATATTGTCTGGTCATATGAACAAATTCCCAGGGGGGGTTAACGTTACCGGGGGATAAGTCTCCAGGGGGTTATCTGGTCATACCAGGATCTTCCCAGGGGGGGGGGGTTAAGAGATTTGGTGACTGGTAAAATTCGGACATGAGGTCATGGCAGGAAATTCCCTGGGGGGGTTTAATGTTACCAGGGGGGTTAACACATCAGGGGGTTGAATGTACAGGAGGTTATCAGGTCATACCAGGAAATCCCCGGGGGGGGGGTTAATATTACCGGGGGTTAATGACACACTTGGGCCTTTTTTAGAGGGTATTGTGTCTGTGAACATAATAAATATTCCTCTGTCCCTATCTACTATTGACGCTTAGCTAACGCTCAGCCAACTCCCGAAGTCACTGAACCTTTTCTGTAGATCACGTGATTTCCTAAATCCCGTTTAAAATTTGTTTTGAGTTACGACCAACCGTTTAGCCGCTATCAAGCCCGGAATGTAAATTTTTAGGCGAAAATGTCCAATATTTTCACTTAATCGCGTTTTGCGGTCAAACTAAGGGAAATATAGTAAAAAGTCACTGGACCTTTTTTTGTAGGTCATCTTATTTCCTAAATAAAACGTTAGTCTTATTTTGACCTCCGACCAATGGTTTTCGCCGCTATCGACCCCAAAAACAAAAGTTTCGCGTAAAAGTTACAACAAAATTGTACATAATCACGTTTTTCGGCCAAACCAATCGAGATAGGGCAAAATATTACTGGACCTTTTCTGTAGATCGCGCAATTTGCTAATTTGATGGGTCAATCAGATTTGAGCTACGACCAACGGTTCGGCCGCTATCGGGCTTGAAACATTATTTTTATCGAAAAAATCTCTGGAATTTCAAATGTTCGAGCGTTTTGTCGCTTAACCATGGAAGATAGAGCAAAAAGTCATTAGACCTTTTTTGTAGTTCACTTCATTCCTGACTATGAATTTTCCGTCAGATCCGAGCTAGCTCCAACGGTTCGCCCGCTATCGGGCTTACAAAAAATGCCTGCAGGGGTGAAGAATGCGCGATTTTTTGGGAATTTTTTTGAGGGGTTGAAAATGAAAAATTCTCACTTTTCGGGATTTTCCTGGTGGTTACACGTGGAAAGCTATCTGTGTACCAAATTTCAAGTCTCTAACTCATCTGGAAGTAGGTTAGAATTAGTATACGTGAGTCAGTCAGTCAGTCAGTTACACATGCGGTTGTATATATATTAGACTCATTATCAAGATATGTCCCTAAGTAATATAAGTAATAGGCTTTCCTAACGCTAAGCCAAACTCCATGAACCATATAAAACATCACCGAGCTCAGTCTATATACAAATAAACCGATAAACGAAAGGCTCGATAGAATCAAATCTTATCATTTAATCCACCAAATATGACTTGTTAAAATGTTATTAAAAAATAATGTGAATTTAAAAACAATCGTTAATGCTCAATGTGTTTATGGTATTTCCGAAGTATATATATATATCATGATATATATATACAGGGTGATTCGGTTAGTGTTACCGGCACTTTCTGAGCTGATTGTACTATAAAAAATAAAGAAAAAAGTTCATATAAACATGGGTCCGGAAATGCTTCCTTACTGGGTTATGGCCAATTGAAGATTTCACCAAAAATTGTGTGCAGGAGGTCAAATGATGATTTGCCGCGTGTTTATGAAGAGATATTTATAGGCGAATGCAACTTTTTCTAACGGATTTTTAGATGAGAAATTGAATAAAGTTCATCTCATAGCTGTATCTCATTTAGTTTTTTTTGTTATACTACAAAAAACAGAAATAAAATAATTTTGAAAACACTTTTTTAAGGTATAACGGACAATTATTTTGTTAAATAGGCATTGAAGACCCACATTTTTGCAAAGAAACTTGCAGAAAATTTAATTCTGAATAAAATTATGTGCCACACGGCTATTAACAGCGAAGTATTAGTTTCTGGAATTTAATTTTACAACAAACATTCTACCAAGCAAGAAATTCCAAAGCAAAGGAAAACCGCATTTTAATGACAGAGTAGCCTACACATAAGATTTATTAGGATGCAATTTAAATTAAGTTTTAAATAAATTATTGTTTTTCATCTAAAGCTTATAATACTACGTACCACTTTCATAACAGGTGTTCAAAAATCAGTCCTTGTACTTCAATACACTTAGCAGCTCGCTTTCTGATTGATCGAGTTATCCTCCGCAACGCTGCACGATTGTTTTTGATTTGTGCGGCGGCATCTTCAATTCGATTTATTAACTCTTCACGTGTATTTACTTTTTCCTGGTACACCAGGTTCTTCATCCAACCCCATATACAGAAATCTAATGGAGTTAGATCTGGTGATCTTGGTGGCCAAGTGTGTGGTCCACCGCGACCAATCCATCGCCCGGGAAACTGCTCGTTTAAGTGCATTGTTACGTTATGGGAAAAGTGGGCAGGGGCCCCATCATGTTGATAAATAATATTGCACCTTGCTGCTAATGGAACATCTTCTAATAATAGTGGTAGTTGTTCTGTAAGGAATTCTAGGTACATGCGGGAATTTAGATGTCCTCGGAGAATGAATGGTCCTATTAATCGATCATGAATGAGTCCACACCATACATTTACACTAAATCTGTGTTGAAAGTTGCGCACGATTGTACTATGTGGATTTCCCTCTGCCCAAGTGTGTTCATTGTGAAGGTTGTTGACGCCATCTCGGGTAAAATTGAGCTTCATCAGTGAATAAAATGGTTCTATGATGTTGACGGTTTCTAATTAACCAGTTGCAAAATTCCAATCGAAGAGGAGGATCTGTTGGTTGAATACTTTGAACTTGTTGTTTTATGGTAAGGGAACATGCTATTTTTGCGCAAAGTTCTCCATACTTCAGACTGAGACACTGCGAATCGCCTAGAAAGACGCCGTGTACTGACACCAGGACTGCGTTCAGTAGCCATGATTATAGCCTCTTCCATATCTACATTATTCTGGGCAGGGCGATCCCGATAATTATTAATACTAGGAAGTTTACCTGTTACTCTTAGGGTACGAAATGATCCACTGATCGTTTTTGGGTTTGGAACTCTGCGATTAGGAAATCGTCTTCGGTATTCTGCAGTAGCAAGCGGTTGCATTTCCGTCACAAACGCCTAAGACAAATACCATGTCGGCATATTCTTCCGTTGTAAATAACAAAGGCATTGCAATTGTGATAGTAAGTTACTTTAAAATACACTTCACTAACAAACGAGTAGTAAATTAATTGTATTAAATTGCACTCATTAAACTAGTACAGAATTGGTAACAAATAATTTGGATTCCTCAATAAATTGCAGTATATTGTTGAACAGCTGATTTGTGATACCAACTTATAAAAACATAATTTACCTTCTGTAAAGCTAACGTGACAAAGATATGTAGGTACATGATATAACCATTTGGATAGTCCTAAAAAGTAATAGTATTATTGTTTTTTAGTTAAGCATTAATCTATTAAAATCGTATTTACAATTGTATGCTAATCAATTATTTGAGTACCTTATATCATTACATTACGGTGTTTATTTACTAAATACGTATTTCTTGCTTGGTAGAATGTTTGTTGTAAAATTAAATTCCAGAAACTAATACTTCGCTGTTAATAGCCGTGTGGCACATAATTTTATTCAGAATTAAATTTTCTGCAAGTTTCTTTGTAAAAATGTGGGTCTTCAATGCCTATTTAACAAAATAATTGTCCGTTAAACCTTAAAAAAGTGTTTTCAAAATTATTTTATTTCTGTTTTTTGTAGTATAACAAAAAAACTAAATGAGATACAGCTATGAGATGAACTTTATTCAATTTCTCATCTAAAAATCCGTTAGAAAAAGTTGCATTCGCCTAT
This sequence comes from Homalodisca vitripennis, assembly GCF_021130785.1. Lineage (NCBI taxonomy): Eukaryota > Metazoa > Arthropoda > Insecta > Hemiptera > Cicadellidae > Homalodisca > Homalodisca vitripennis. Next base: position 4,799 of record NW_025781705.1, on the reverse strand, counting down.
AAATATCTCTTCTTAAACACGCGGCAAATCATCATTTGACCTCCTGCACACAATTTTTGGTGAAATCTTCAATTGGCCATAACCCAGTAAGGAAGCATTTCCGGACCCATGTTTATATGAACTTTTTTCTTTATTTTTTATAGTACAATCAGCTCAGAAAGTGCCGGTAACACTAACCGAATCACCCTGTATATATCATGGAGTATGTGTGTGTGTATATATATATATATAAATATGTATATATATATATATTATGTGTGTGTGTGTGTGTATATATATATATATATATATACACACACACTCACATATATCTCGAACTCGATGTTTCTTGTACATCTTTATGCCAATTTTCAAGTCTACAGATGTTTCAAATGTTTGTTCTCGAGATATCGTTCGGACAGATAGACAGAAATATTTCTTTCCAATCCCTCGAGTAATTGGATTTACTAACGCTCAGACAATAATCTACATTTATACATACATGATAAGAAGTACTGTAGTTGCGGTTAAAACGCAACCTTTATGTCACAGTATCAAACATTACAGAAGCAAAGTTTGAGGGAAGTTCCAAAGCCATTAGCGCACTATCAGTTGCAGTAATTTGGAAATTTGATACCGCTTCCATTACTGAACTTGACTTGTTTCCATTGAAAAAGTAAAACATTGTTTATATTCTCTCTTGACTAAACTTAATAATTAGTTATTAGTACCTAGTAATCTAGTATTACTATTACTTTTACTACCTGATGTAATGTATTTTATATTTTACTCCTCATACTGGATATAGTGCAGGGTCTCCTAAGGACCCTTTGCCTCTCAACTTTTCGGACATGGGTACTCCTGATCCTAATGGCCAGCATTCTACTCTAAGGATCTTATACGGTAACGTGCAATGTCTCACGAACAAAGTGTTAGACATTGAAATGCTTTGCTCGTATGACAGCTTCTCCGTTTTTTGCTTCGTGGAACATTGGCTAGACTTAAATAATTATGAGTTATATAATTTTTGTGGTTTCACCCTAGCGTCAATTTTTGTCAGAGAGCACGCAACACATGGTGGTGCTGCTATTTATGTTAAAGACTCTGTTAGCTTTCGTGTAATTAATGTGAAGCAATTCTGTATTGAGAAGAATTTTGAAGTCTGTGCGATTAAACTATTGAACCATAAAATGATAATAATTGTATCTATCTACAAGCCAAGTGGTAGTAATGACAAAATATTCCTTGAACAACTTGACTTGCTTCTAGATTTCTTTGTTCATTTTGGTTGTGACCTGGTATTGACCGGCGATTTCAACATTGAAGTTCATAGTTCTGGGAACATTGCTTCTAGTTGGCACAATGTACTACGGTCTGCAGGATTATACTGCACTAATTTTAAACCTACCAGAGGCAAAGCTTGCATCGACAACATTGCTACCAACCTGGATCCTTCTTCTTACAAAGTAGAAGTTCATGACTGGTCCATATCGGATCACAGTTTTCTGAGTATGGAGATAACTGAGGCATACTCAAAATTGAACACGGAGTCTGTTGGAAATCGGAACTCAACAAATGAAAATCGTTCCATTGAATATCGACTGACTTCCCAAACTCTGTTGGCCGATTTTTCACGCACCTTAAGTTTAATAGATTGGGACTCTGCTCTTAGTGGTTTGGAATCTGAGGCTATGTATGATAAATTTCACGATATCTTTATCTGTTGGATGAATGTCCATCTACCAGTCAAGCGAAAAAACTTTTAAGCCCAGACGAAAGCGCAACTCATGGTATTCTCCTCATCTAAAACTCATGAAAGACCGTGTCATGGCACTGCTTTATCGTTCGCGTCTATCTGGACAAAATGCTGACATAGAAGCATATAAAGCAGCCAAGAGGACCTACAGACAAGCTTTACAAGTTGCGAGAAGGGAGTCAAATGAAGAATTCATTAATACAGCGGATAACAAGTGTAAGGCTGCTTGGACTATTGTGAATCGGGAAACCGGCAGAGATAGACCATCACATCATGTGCAAACCCGATGCTGAGGATTTCAGTAAGTACTGCATCAGTGCTGTGGACGAGATTCGACAGAGCCTCTCTCTTCCATCATCTTCTGCTGTCGATCTGCTGCAACGCAGTACCCCGGCAGCCCATTCCCGGCTCTTCAATTGGCATCCAGTGACTGGTGGTGAAGTGAGTCGTTTGGTTTCAGGGTTTAAATCTCGGGAAGCTGTGACGTATATGGCATATCGTCAGTAATTGTGAAAGGTGTAATCGATGCAATAGCTCATCCACTGGCTAAATGTATAAATGCTTGTCTACTGGAGGGAAGTTTTCCCGCTAAGTTAAAAATGTCTAAGGTAGTACCTATTTTTAAGAAAGGTAACTACGGTGAAATAAACAGCTACAGAGCGATCTCTCTGGTCCCCTGTTTTTCCAAAGTGTTCGAAAAAGTCCTGAAAACTCAATTAACTTCTTTTTTCGAAATTAACAGTCTTTTCAGTAAGAGTCAGTTCGGATTTAGGTGTGGAATGTCCACGATCGACGCGGTCGAGGGACTTGTGTCCCACATACTTTCCAAGTTTGAACTAGGTTTGCCTACAGGAGCCACATTATGTGATATTTCTAGGGCGTTTGACTGCGTCGACCGGGGAATTTTGTTGAAGAAGTTGGAGTATTATGGAATAACTGGTATTGAAAATTCCCTTTTTAATTCCTATCTCAGTAATCGTTTTCATACAGTATTCAGCAATAATACCTACTCTAATTATGCTGAGGTTTGTCATGGGGTACCACAGGGATCTGTTCTGGGCCCACTTTTGTTTTTAGTCTTAGTTAATGATTTAGATGTTAATGTTAATTTCAGATCGGTTATGTTTGCTGATGACGTTACTTTTTTTACAACTCAACCTTCATTAGACTTAATTTTTAATGATTTTAAAATTATTTTAAATCAAGCCGATAACTGGTATAAAGCCAATATGTTATTTATGAACACAGAGAAGACCCAACACTTGGTATTTACTCTTAATAGAGCAATTTTGAATGAAACGACAATTGAGAGTGTAAAACTATTAGGAATTTTTCTAGATCCTACGCTGTCTTGGCACATACATGTTGGTTATGTTCATAAAAAAGTGAGCAGGGTGGTATATTTATTGCGAAAACTAAAACTTTATGTTTCCAAAGATACGCTAAGAATGGTTTACTTTGCACTGTTTCAGAGCATCATTAGTTATGGTCTGCTCTTGTGGGGCAATGCATCTGGTATTGATAAAATTTTATTGACTCAGAAAAAAGCCATGAGAGTTATAGCGGATGCTAATTTCAAAGATCATTGTAAGCCAATTTTTAAAAAAGAAGCCATTTTGACAGTTATAAATCTTTACATTTTTTTACTGCTTGATCCATGTCAAAAATAATTTTCAAAACCTGACACTGAATAAGCACATGCATATTCACAATACCCGAGGCGCTAACCTGATCAACAAACCTTTCACAAGACTTTCAAAAATTCAAACTTCATATGAGGCCGTTGGAATAGATCTATTCAATAAACTACCACTGAATGCTCAGAGTGTTACATTCAATAAATTTAAAACTGTTATTTATAAGTGGCTGGTAGAGAGGCCGTTTTATGACTTATCAGAGTTTTATTCATCTGACATCAGTGAGATAGTTTTTTTAGTGTATTGTCTGCTAAATAGTACACCTTTGTCTCACTAACATTATTGTATTAAATTAATGTAAAATCTATTGTGTCTTCTATAATGAGTGTTTAATTTAAATTGTTAATTTTACTGTTAGTATAAGTATTCTGACGTGATCTATTGCATGTATTGTCTAATGATCAATAAAAATCTTATCTTATCTTATCTTATCTTATTAAAAATTTGAAAAGAAGATTATGATTGTTTAAATTTAGTAAAGGATTATACCAATGTATTTTTTTACATTTGTATGTTTACACTCAATCAGTAAAAGCTGTATCATTCCTGAAAATTCTGCATCATTATTAATATACTACGAAATAATTAATATATAACTATCCTTGTTCACGAACCGCCTAATAGCTATTGATTATTATATTTTTCAATGGCTTAAAGTTGTTAAACTAAATTTAATTTCTCTACATTTTACAACGAAGTACTTTATTGTTTTTGTTTATAATATAATAGGCTATTTGCGATATGTTGTCACTAAAATCCAGGGAAATTTATTACCAATAAACTAAATAAACATTATATAATCTTGGTACTAGTTTTTAGTACATCTTTTGGCGCTTAAACAAATCTGATAATAGTTGTATGAATCAGTATATAAGATAATATAAACCTAAGCACAAAAATTTTAAAAATTACAACTCAAATTTATTTTGTTGGCCTTTTGACATTAATCATATCAAGTGAGTGTAATATCAAGTTCAGCGACCCAGTAAAATACAGCAATATAGTACTTCAATCAAAAACATCTCTAAACTTTTAGTATAGCATTATTATTATTTGTAAGTAAAGGTTCCACGAGATATAAAAGTCAGTATATAAGAGAAACAGTTTTAAGAAAAGAGGAAAGAACCGCGGATAGAGTGATTCTGTGTTAGTAAAAATTATTTACAGGAACGCTTGGAGATATCATGTAGGGGTTCCTAAAAATCTCTTTTGGGAACGTGTAGGGGGCCTATGAGATTATATAAATACTTATGTAACGACTATTAATAATCTCGACATTGATTTGATTGATTCTATTTTCATATAATTGGTCACTGCAGAGTGCAGTGCTTATGAGATCTTACGCTGATGAGATTATTACCAAGCAT